>NW_024080639.1:3197087-3347640 GCF_003009895.1 Hyaena hyaena
TAGAAACTGATAGCACAGGCCTGAGTTGTTAGTTGAGGTTGTACATTCCTAGCAAGATTCTTGGTGAATGCAGGTGCTGCTGGTTCTGGACCAGGCTTTAAGCACCAAGGATATATGGATGGAGCACACGTTTGTCTCATACTTGAGCTCGAGCCTTGGCCCTATTGGTTTCATTGTCTCAGGGGACTGTGGGAAAATTAGTGTCCAGTCTGTGGCTCTCATCCTTGGCTGCTCATTATAGTTACCTGAGACACATCTAAACATCCTATGCTCAGGCTGTACCCCAGATCAGTTAAATCAGAGTATCTTAGGGAAGGGACCCATGCATCAGTAGTTCGTGAAACTTTCCAGGTTAATTTCAGTGTGCAGCCAAGACGGAGAGCCATTGGCCCAGGGTGGTGGTTCTCAAACTTTAGCACCCATGAGTCTCGTCTGGAGGGCTTGTTGAAACTTAAATTTCTGGATCCCAGCCCCAAGTTTCTGATCCAGTTGGTCTGGACTTGAGCCTGAAAATCTGCATTTCTGACTAGTTCCTAAGTGCTGCTGCTGCTGCTCATGCTCTAAGGGCTTAAGTTCTCATCAGTAAAATGGGTATATGTATTACGCATCTTTCACGGCTCACTGGAAGATCAATGAAATAAAAGCAACATGATGTCTAGTATGTAGCAGACAATCAAGAAATGGTGGTTATGTTTATGGCTAAGTGAGATGTTTGGTTAATAGTTAGATAGTTTACCCATAATACTTGTTAGATGATTCTTCTACTTAAAGAATCACTTCCAAGTGTTGTTAAATTTGCGCTGTTGCCTCCCAGAGGGATTTAATTCATCCTCTGGTTATAACGATGTTATTCTAAGGGATCTGCCTTGTTTAAGTTTCCAGACCACCTGTACACATACCCAGGGGTTAACAAGTGACTCTTCATCCACAGTCCACTGATAAACCCAGCATGGCCCCTACTTGGTTTTTTTTTCTTCCAGGACAAATCCTACAGGCCATGTCTTCCTGAACCGGAGGCCCCGGGACTTTGACTTGTGTCAGACCTGGTGGTCTCCAGATGGGCTGGCAGTGGGAATGGGAAGGGGTGATGGACCCCTCCTGAGGCTCGATGCTCGACTGTGAACTCTTCCTCCACTGGCACCCTGGTACATGCAGTGACTCCACCACGCTTTTTCTCCTCCTGAATACTGTGTTTGCACACAGCTCCCTCCCAGGAAGAATGGGTCCCAGGTGGTGTTCTCTGGCCCGAAGGCTGCTACTTCATTATCGTCTTTGTTAACCTGAGAATACCGCCCTTCGGGTTCTGCAAAGGAGCACATCATTCTCGCTAAATTCACAGTGTCAAAAACGACTCCTTGCTGGGCTTTGGAGCATTGTGGGTGAACTGCAGCTATTGATCTAGCTTCCAGCATTCTGAATAATGCAGACAATACGGTTTCTGGGCGCCTTCTCCGAAAACTGCCCAGATTTTGGACTTGAGCTTGATGCAAACCGCATGACAAACATGCCAAGCTTGTGCTGACAGCACTGAAGCACTTTGGGATAAACATTTGTGTTTGCTAAAAATGTCTCTAAAGAATTGGAAGTATTTTGTCAAAAGATTTATCTGTGCATTTCTGGGGGGTGTTTTAACGTTTTCCATGACCCAAAAGCATTGGTTCCCGAGTGTCTCATTTATCAGTTTCTGGTCCATTTCTAACCTTAAGCTACAACAGGAAGATTGGAATTAAAAGGTTAGTTCTTGTTTAAAATGGACATGTGTTCCTTCTGAGGGATAAAAGAATTTAATTGACAGGATGTGTGCCGTAGATAGGCGTTTGCGGCTTCGATTGTGATTGTTTTGCTATCTCTTCAGGTTTCTTAGCAAATCTGGGCCGGGAGATCAGAACGGTCGCCTCAGAAAAGATGGTAA
The DNA here is from genome assembly GCF_003009895.1 of Hyaena hyaena. Lineage (NCBI taxonomy): Eukaryota > Metazoa > Chordata > Mammalia > Carnivora > Hyaenidae > Hyaena > Hyaena hyaena. The sequence continues at coordinate 3,199,000 of NW_024080639.1, forward strand.
TTATCACTAAGCAATTGCTGGGTTAATTAGGTCTGTCAATAATTCAGAGGGCAATTGGAGCAAAGTTGAGGCAGGTTTAGAGATAAGGCACGCTGCCTGAAATAAATCTCTCGTAAGTCGATAACTCTGACCGAGGTAACTTTCCGCCTTTGGAGATGAGTTTAGACAGGTGGACTCAGGAGGAGCTATGTGTTTATTAGGATCCACCGACCATCAGACATGAAATTCTTCATTCTTCTAGAGTGGAACGTAAGGTGGGAGGAGGAAACACCCATTAAGGAGAGGTTCATATCGCGTGTCTTATTTGCAAACTCAGTCTATACCTTTGTGTTGCAGCCACATGTTATAAATGGCCTTTTAATGGCAGTGATACAGTGCTGGTTAGAATATATACATCTGTGTTGATTTTTTAAGATGTATAGGAGGTTGCTTTTGTAATCATGATAATAATAATAGAACAAAAACCGTGCTAACAACAAGAGCGATTTTGATGTATTGAGTATCTCCTGTGGGCCCAGTACTTGTCTATGGATCTGCAGTTCTCATAGTGATTCGTAAAGACAGGGATTATTAGCCTCATTTTATAGATTAGGAGACTGAGGCACAGAGCACTTACATGATTTGCTCAAGGTCACATACGTAAAAGGTGGCAGAGCTGGGAATTTAACTCAAGACTCTGGCTTCAAATCTGCCTCCCCGCAGAGGAAGCAAATGGTTCACGGAGGAAAAGTTCCATGGAAGCATTTGAAATTTACATCTGTAGGGGCGCCTGGGTGGCTCAGTCAGTTGAGCTTCGGACTTTGACTCAGGTCATGATCTCACAATTTGTGGGTTTGGGCCCTGCGTCGGGCTCTGTGCTGACAGCTCGGGGCCTGGAGCCTGCTTGGGGTTCTGTGTCTCCCTCTCTTTCTGCCACTCTGCTGCTCTGTCTCTCTCTCCAATATAAACAAATATTTAAAAAATTTAAAAAAAGAAACTTACACCTGTAAATCGGACTTTTTGTCTCTAACTTTGCTTCCTCAGGTTGACTCATCAGTAGTGTTTTCTGCAGATAGATGTTCAGGAGAAGGGCCCAAAGGCAAGGGTTGGTTGTGATGAATACCTATTTTATATTGGGAAGTTGAATGAAGCACTTTATGTATTGTAAATCCTTTAATTATCACAAAAGCTTGGGGAGGTATGTTTTCTTGTCCCTATTTTACATATGTAGGAATTGAGTTTCAGAAAGAAAAAACTCTTGCTCAAAGTCATATGGCTAGCATGCAGACAGAACAAGGATTGAAACTCCAGTTTGTCTTAAAAGTTTGTAAAATATGAAAGGCAAATAAACCTTACTGGAGTTTTCAGCATGTAAGCTTCATATTTGAATACTATAGTTAGATTCTGCAAATATAGAAGCATGTGGAGTTGCTTACATTCATCTGGGGTTAGTTATTCTATCATCTATCTATCTATCTATCTATCTATCTATCTACCTTATCTATCTATATTAGTTTATTAGGGATGTCATAAGAACAGGTCACAGATTGGGTGCTTAAACAACAGAAAAAATATTTCCCACAGTTCTGGAGGCTAGAGGTCCAAGATCAAAGTGTTGGTGGGTGTGGTTTCTTTGACACCTTTCTCCTAGGTTTGCAGATGTGTGCCCTGTCAGTGTGTCCTCACGTGGTTTTTCCTCTGTGTGCACGCTTCCCCAGTGTCTTGTGCTATGCTCAAATTTTCTTTCTGTATGAGAACACTAGTCAGGCTGATTTAAGGCCCACCATGATAGCCTTATTTCTTAAAAAAAATGTTTATTTATTTTGGGGGGAGGGAGAAAGAGAGTGAGCATATTCAGGGGGAAGGGCAGAGAGAGAGAATCCCAAGAAGGCTCTGTGCTGTCAGCACGTGAGCCTGATGTGGGTCTTGAACCCATGAATTGTGAGATTATGACCTGGACCAACAATGAGTCAGATGCTTAATGGATTGAGCCACCCAGGTGTCCGTATAATCTTACCACTTTAAAGACCCTCTCTCCAAATATAGTACCATTCTGAGGAACTAAGTGTTAGGGCTTCAAATTCATATAAATTTGGGGGATGGGACACAATTTAACCCATAACTCTATCTATTATTTTAACATATAAAAATAGAGAGGGGCACCTGTGTAGCTCAGTTGGTTGAGCAACAGACTCTTCATTTCAGCTCAGGTCATGATCCCAGGGTCATGGGATCAAGCCCCATACTGGGCTCCATGCAGAGCATGGAAACTGCTTAAGCTTCTCTCTCTCTCTCTGACCCTCTCTCCCCTGATCATGTGCTGTCTGTCTGTCTAAAATTAAAAAAAATATATAGATAAATATTCTTTACACTTTAACAAACATCTACCAGATCAAGTTGAAATCTCTGATGTCATTCATTCTCCTTCCTTTCCCCTCAGAGATAAACATTATTATGAAATTTTCAGTGTATAGTCCATTTTTCTACTTATACTACATGCCACACTTATGAATACATACCACACTCAAAATACATCCCACATTCATAAAAACACCTAGACTTTTTATACTTTTTGAGTGTATATCACTGGTACCATATGCTATGTATTATTCTGCAGGTTGCTTTTATCTTTTAAGGTGAATAGAAATGGCATTGGACCATCCTTGAAATCCTGATGCATCATGTCTAGTTTGGGTTGCTTATTTTTAAAAATAAACTGTCAAATTCATTCTATTAACATTTTATTGTGAGTTTTACTTAAGATTGGTCTTTAATTTACTCTTCCTGACTGAACTTGCTTGCTTCTGGAGTATGGTTAACAAGATTATAAACATGAATTAGGGGAGTTCGCCTCTGGGGTGCCAACACGATTAATCCCATGAACCTGCTCTTTAGCAAAACAAACATTCCCACTGAAAATTATTTTAAGAAAACAACCATTTAATGTTTCTGGAAATTTTCTTAAGGACATATAGCAAATAAAGAAATAATTTTTAAAGGAAATCAAGAAAATCTAAAACTTGTTAAGAGCAGTGAGAATTTTTGGCATTTGAAATGGGACCTCTTCCCTCCTTCCCCCTCCCCCCTTCTCAGTTCATTATGATTGAAATCCGAGGTGAACACACAGGACTCCTTATCACATAAGCTACAAGTTGAGAGCTAAGTTATCTTCCCGGGAAGGGCAGACCACCAGCATTTCTTATCTTTCCTGGTTACAGGTTGCAGAGGGTAAATTTCAGGTGAATATGGCTCATATATGGATAATATATATATGGAGGCTCCCCTCTTCCACCTGGCCACCACTCATAGGTTGGAGGCTCTGCTTTAGTCATGACATGCTGAAAATACCGGAGTCACCATCATCCCCACTCCATTCATGGGGTGCAGTTTCTTCCAGGAAAGACAAAGACTATATAGGGTACCATTCCTGCTAGCGTCCTGCTCTTAAAGCAAGGAGGGGTGCTATTTAGAGAGAAATAGGCCTCTTCCCTTGTTTATAGCCCTAGAACTCATGGCTCAGAGTTTAAAAAAATTTTTTTAAGTTTATTTATTTCTGAGAGAGAGAGAGAGAGAGGAGAAGGAGAAGGAGAGGGAGAGGGAGGGAGAAACCATGAGCACGGACAGGCAAGGGGCAGAGTGAGAGGGAGAGAGAGAATCCCAAGCAGGCTCTGCACTGTCAGTGCAAAGCCAGTGTGGTGCTCGAACTCATGAACTGTGAGATCACGACCTAAGAGTCGGACACTTAACTGACTGAGCTACACAGGTGCCCCTGGCTCAGAGATTTTATGCTGGGAGAGAAGCAGGCATTAGTATCAGAGAACTTCAAAGCTCTCCCCAAAGGAAATGACTTTATTTGAAATAGCGTGGGGGAAGTTCAGGCCTTAAAAGTGCTCTCAAAGACCTTGGGAGGCTTTGCAGGTGAAGACAGAAGTACTAAGCCAGTTACTTTACTAGAGAGAATCAGAGAAAGAGATACCTAAGAAGGGCCTTCCTGTGGTCAGAACAAAGCTCCAACACTGACTTCAAAACCTACCTTATAGAAAGGGATGCAAATTTCACTGTGGGAAAAAAGGGATCAGACTGTGGAACCATTTATGCTCCAGGGCATTGTTAAAAACAGTAGAGTAATCATTTGGCAATTAGTGAGGCTTGCAGTTGGGTGTGTTCGTGGAAAGAGACAGATAAAGGGAGTCCCGCCAAAACCACTGTCATCCCAGTGTGACTGTGGACACACCCCAAATTGTGCCCCCAGAGAAACAACATTAAAGGTCATACACCATAGGGGCAGTGGTAAGGAAGGGACTTCACTGATGTAGTCTAACCATTCACTAAGAATATGATCCAGTAGTTCTCAGGAATTACAGTAACTACAGGAATTCTCAGAGGCAGAGCACTAATACCGAGAGTTGCTAGAATGTATCTCTAAAATGTCCTATCTCCCCACAGTGCAAAATGATGAGATCTGTGGAAACACAGGGAGATATGATGCCAAACTGAGGGGGAAAAAATTAGACAACAGAAATTGCCTTTGAAAGGGATCGGTGTCAGATTTGACGGAAACACTTCCAAGTAGTCATTCTAAATATATTCAGAGAACTAAAGAAAACCACGATTAAAGGAATAGAGGAAAGCATGATGACAATGTGATATAAAATAGAGAATGTCGTCGATAAAGAGATAGAAATTATGAAAAAAGAACCAGATGGATATTGTTGTTAAAAAGTACAATAGGGGTGCCTGGGTGGCTCAGTTGGTTAAGTGTCCGACTTTGGCTCAGGTCATGATCTCACAGTTCGTGGGTTCGAACCCTGTGTTGGGCTCTGTGCTGACAGCTAGCTTAGAGCCTGAAGCCTGTGTTCGGATTCTGTGTCTCCCCCTCTCCCTGACCTTCCCCTGCTCACACTGTCTCTATCTCTCTCTCAAAAATAAATAAAGTATTTTTTAAAAAGTACAATAACTACAATAAAAAATTCACCAATGAGCCCTACCACATATTTGAACTGTCAGAAGAAAGAATCGGTGAACTTAAAGATAAATCAATGGATTCCTATTGGAATCTAAAGAACCCAGAGGGGGAAGAAGTGAAGAAAAATGAGCAGAGCATCAATTGTGGGGTACTATTAAGCACACCAATGTATACATAGGAGCACCAGAAGGAAGGAGAGAGAGAGGCAGAAAAAACTACTTGAAGAAATAATGGCTGAAAATGTTCTCACTTTGATGAAAAACTACATACACATCCAAGAAACTTAAGAAACTTCAAGTGATGTACACACAGACAGGTCATAGTATAAATGTATAAATGCCGAAGATCAAAAATCAAAAGATAATCTTTAAAGCAGCAAGAGAAAAAGGACTCTTCGTATACAAAGGACTACAATTAGGTTAAAGCTGACTCTTCATCAGAAAGAATGAAGACTAGAATCTGCAGGATGACTTGTCCAAACTGCTAAAGGTGAGGAAAGGGGGGAGGAAATATTAAAAAAAAATTTTTTTAATTAATGTTTTTTATTTATTTCTGAGAGAGAAAGAGAGACAGCTTGAGCAAGGGTGGGTCAGAGAGAGAGGGAGGTACAGAATCTGAAACAGGCTCCAGGCTCCAGGCTCCAAGCTGTCAGCACAGAGCCCGATATGGGGCTCAAACCCACTAACTGTGATATTATGACCTGAGCCGAAGTCGGACGCTGAACCGACTGAACCACCCAAGGCCCCCCCGGGAGGAACTATTAATGAAGCATTTTATATCCAGCAAAATTGTTTTTCAAAAATAACGGTAAAAATTAAGGTTAAATAGAGACATTACTTGTCCTTATTTGTTAGACTATTATGAAGAAATAAAGTCAATTTCCTATCTTACCCTATACGAGTAACCAAAACTGACAGAATTCATCCCCTTACAGGAGATACTAATTGTTTCCAATGAAAGCAGAGGACCCCAAGCAGTAATTCCAGTCCATGACAAAAAACAAAGAGCCTTGGTCAAGTAATTAGATATTATAAAAGGCAGCGTAAATTCATATTTCTTCACCTTTCTTAACTGATGTAAAAGGTACACCTATAAAGTCACACTTATGTACATGCACGTACATACACATACATATATACACACGCACACACTAATACGTTGGCCTATGGTATATAAATATGTAACATAATTTTGCAAACAGCACAGAAGAGGTGGGTGGGAACAAAGCTGGGCTGAGGTACAGTAATGACGGTAGAGTAAATGACACCAGATGGTAACTTGAATCTATAGGAACAGATGAAAAGAACCAGAAATTATAAATAAGTTTAACATAACAAACTTGCTGTCCTTATTTTCTCAGCTTTTTTAGAAGATAAAATTATCTAAAGTAATAGTTTTAACAGTGTGTCCTTGAGTTTGTAACATTTATAGATGTAATATGTGTGAAAAAAAATAACACAAAGTAGATGTGGGACTAGAGCTACAACCATACATTCTATATATTTTTTTATCTCACTGGAATTAAGTTAATATAAATATGAAATAGCTTCCATAAGTCAATATTTATATGATATTCATTTCTAAAGAAAGGGCTAGGAAAATATCTCAAAAATAAGAAAAATTATTAAAGGGATTAAATTGTTACGCTAAAAAAATTCACTTAATGCAGTAAAGCAGAAATAGAGGAGAAGGAATATCATGGGACATAGAAACCAAAAAGTAAAATGGCAGAATATGTAAATAATTGCATTAAATGAAGGTGGATTAAGCAGTCTAAATCAAGACTCAGAGATTGTAAGGCTGGAGGAAGAAAAGTAAAATCCAATTATATGCTGTCTAATAGAGATACACTTTTGATTCAATGTTACAAATAGATTAAAAGAAAAAGGATGAAAAAAATATATCCTGCAAACGGCAACCGTAAGAAAGCTGGAGTGACTATAGTATGTTTAAATAAAGTGGTTTTTAAACAATGTTAGTAGAGAGAAAGAGGGACATCTATTAATAATGAAAAAGAGTCAATATATTAAGAATATATAACATTTATAAGCCATACATGCACCTAAAATCAGAGCCCCAAATACATAAAGGAAGAAATGACAGAATGAAATGTAGAAATAGATATTTCAGCAATAATACTTGAAAGCACCCACATCCCTCCTTAAATAATGGATGGAATAACTGTGCACAAGATCAACAAAGACATAGAAGACTCGAACCACCCATTTATGCAACCCATTCCAACAGACATCTGCAGACCACTACATCCAAACCCAACAGAAGATACATTTTTCTGAAATGCACATGGAACATTCTCCAGATTAGATGATATGCTAGGCTGTAAACCAAGCCTCAATAAATTTAAAATTATTTAAATTATATAAAGTGTGTTCTCTAACTACAGTGAAATGGAATTGTAAATCAATAACAGAAATAAATTTGGGAAATTCACAAATATGTAGAAATTGAGCAACACGTTTCTAAATAGCCAATCCATTAAATAAGGAACCACAAGGGATGTTAGAAAATATGTTGAGATTAATGAAGTTGAAGACACAATGTAAAACTTAAAGGGTGGAGCTAAAACAGTACTTAGAATTTATAGCTGTGAAATGTGTATATTCAATAAAAAGGAAAGACCTTAAACCAGTAATCTATCTTCCTTAAGAAACTGAAAAAGAAAAACAAACTAAAGAATAAAATTAACCCAGAATAGATCAAAAATTAATATAATATTGATAATCTTATTAGAATTAGAGAATAGAAAAATAGTTGAGAAAAATCAATGAAACCAAACATGATTCCTTAAACCTATGGCTGAATTAACCAAAATGAAAAGGGAGCACTCAAATTACTAAAATCAGGAATGAAAAGGAGGAAATTACTAACACTTTACAGAAAATTATAAGGGAATACTATAAATAATGGCATGCCAATAAATCAGATCAATTGGATGAAATGGACAATTCTAAGAAAGCATGAGCTATCAAAATTGGCTCAAGAAGAAATATAAAATATGACTAGTCTAGAATAGAATCTATAACAAGTAAAGAGATTGAATTACAATTTTGAAAGTATCCACAAAGAAGCACACAAATTCAGATAGCTTCACTGATGAATTCTAGCAAACATTTAAAGAAGAATTAAAACCAATTTTTCACAGAATCTTCCAAAAAGTAGAATCAGAGAGAACACATTCCAATTCATTCTATGAGGCCAGTATTAAACCTGATACCAAAACCTGATAAATCATAGGAAGGTAACTCTACAGACTAATAACATTTGTGAACATAGATGTAAAAATTCTTATCAAAATACTAGTAAAGTAAATCCAGCAACATACAAGAAAAGATTATTCACCATAACCAAGTGGGATTTATCCAGGAATGCAAGGTTGGTTTATCATCTGAAAATCAATTAGTGGAATATGTCATATTAGTAGCATAAAAGACAAAAAACACATGCTAATCCCATCATATGCAGAAAAAGCATTTGACAAAATCTATTAACCTTTTATAATAAAAGTACTCAACAAACTAGGAATAGAAGGGAACTTCCTCAGTATGATAATACCTATAAAAAACTCACAACTAATCTCATACTTAGAGGTAAAAAACTGAAAGTTGCCCTATTAAGATCTAGAACATAGTGATGTCCACTCCCACCACTTTTTAAAGAGTTAATTTTTTTTTTTAATTTTAAGAGAGAGAGAGTACACATGAGCAGGGGAGAGGGTCAGAGTGGGAAAGAGAGAAAATTTCAAGCAGGCTTCATGCTAAGAATGGAGCCTGATGTGGGTCTCAATCCCATGATCCTGAGATAATGATCTGAACTGAGATCAAGAGTTGGACACAACCTACTGAGCCACCCACGTGCCCTCATTCTCACCACTTTTATTCAACATGGTTCTAGAGGTTCCAGCCAGGGCAATTAGGTCATAAAATGAAGCAAAAGGTGTACCAATTGGCTCAGGCTGCCATAAAAAAAAAAATACCATGGACTAGGTGGCTTAAAGAACATAAATTTATTTCCTCTAGATTTGGAGGTTAGAAGTCACAGATCAAGGTCTAGTAGGGCCAGTTTCTGATGAGGACTCTTTCTAGGGTGCAGATGGCTACATTTTCATTGTGTCCTCAAGAGTAGGGAGAAGGAGAAATGGGAGGAGAGGGAGAGGGAGAGTGCAATGTCTCTCTGATGTCTCTTTTTATAAGTGCACTAATACTATTGTATCAAGGTCCCACCTTTATGACCACATATAATCTTAATTACTTCTTTACTCCAAATACAGCCACAGTGGGGATTATGACTTCAACATATGAATGGGGGGAGGCACAGACAGTCCATGATGAAAGGCATTCACATTGGGGAGGAAGAAGTAAAATTATCTCTGTTTGCATATGGCATTATCATCTTGCATACAGAAAGAAAAAAAGGAAACCACTAAGAAACCATTAGAATGAATAAATGAGGTAAGTTTCAATAGATTCTGTTTCTATAATAAATAAATAACAGTGCAAAATTTAAATTAAGAAAATATCATTTATACTCACATCACAAAGAATAAAATAGTTAAGAATAAACTGAACAGAATTTCTAGAAACATATAAACTACCCAAACTGAAACCGGAAGAAATAGAAAATTTGAACAGACCCATAAGCAGCAAAGTAATTGAATCAGTAATCAAAAACAAAAACAAAAACAAAACTCAACAAAAGGAAGTCTAGGGCCAGACAGCTTGACAGAAGAATTCTACCAAACATTTAAAGAAGACTTAATATTCTTCTGGAACTGTTCCAAAAAATAGAATTGTGTAAGGAAAACTCATTCTATGAGACCAGCATTACCTTGATTTCAAAACCAGAAAAGACCCCATTAAAAAGGGGAATTATAGACCGATATCCCTCATGAACATGGATGCAAAAATTCTCAACAAGATACTAGCAAATTGAATCCAACAGTAGATTAAAAGAATAATTCATCACAATGAAGTGGGATTTATTCCTGAGCTGCAGGGGTAGTTCAATATCTGTAAATCAATCAACCTGATACACCACATTAATAAAAGAAAGGATAAGAACCATATGATCCTCTCAATAGATGCAGAAAAAAGCATTTGACAAAATACAGCATCCTATCTTGATAAAAACCCTCAAGAAAGTAAGGATAGAAGGAACATACCTCAACATAATATAGGCCATATATGAAAGACCCACAACTCAGATCATCCTCAATGAGGAAGAAACTGAAAGCTTTCCCCCCAAGGTCAGGAATATGACAGGGAAGTTTACTGTTGCCACTGTTGTTCAACATAGTATTGGAAGTCTTAGTCAAGCAATCAGACAAAAAGAAATAAAAGCCATCCAAATCAGCAAGGAAGAAGTCATACTTTCACTTTTCTCATATGACATGATATTGTATGTGGAAAACCTGAAAGACTCCACCAAAAAATTGTTAGAACTGATATATGAATTCAGCAAAGTCACAAGATAGAAAATCAATGTACAGAAATCTGTTGCATTTCTATACACCAGTAATGAATCAGCAGAAAGAGAAATCAAAGAATCAATTCTGTTTACAGTTGCACCAAAAACCATAAGATACCCAGAAAAAAATTTAACCAAAGAGATAAAAGATCTGTACTCTGAAAAATGTAGAGTACTTATGAAAGAAATCAAAGATGACACAAAGGAATGGAAAAACATTCCATTCTAATGGATTGGAAGAACAAATATTGTTAGAATGTCTATACTACCCAAAACAATCTACACATTCAATGCAATCCCTATCAAAATAACACCAGCTGTTTTTCACAGAGCTAGAACAAACAATTCTAAAATTTGTATGGAATCAGAAAAGACCCCAAATACTCAAAGTCATGTTGAAAAAGAAAAGATGTGGGAAGCATCACAATTCCAGACTTCAAGCTATATTACAAAGTTGTAATCATAGTATGGTACTGACATAAAAATGGACACATAGATCAATGGAACAGAAGAGATAACCCAAAGTGGGCCCACAGCTATATGGTCAACCAATCTTCAACAAAGCAGAAAAGAATATAAAATGGAAAAAAGACAGTGTCTTCAGTAAATAGTGTTGGGAAAACTGGATAGAGACATGCAGTGGAATGAAACTGGACCATTTTCTGACACCATACACAAAAACAAATTCAAAATGGAAGAAAGACCTAAGTGTGAGATAAGAAACCATAAAGATTCTAGAAGAGAACACAGGCAGCAATCTCTTTGATCTTGGCTGGAGCAACTTCTTACCAGACACATCTCCAGAGGCAAGGAAAACAAAAGCAAAAATGAACTATTGGTACTTCATCAAGATAAAAACCTTCTGCACAGTGAAGGAAATAATCAACAAAACTAAAAGGCAACCTACAGAATGGGAGAAGATATTGGCAAATGACATACCAGATAAAAGGTTAGTAACCAAAATCTGTGAATAACTTTTCAAAGTCAACACCCCAAAAAGAAATAATCCAGTTAAGAAATGGGCAGGAGACATGAACAGATATTTTTCCAAAGAAGACATCTCGATGGCTAACAGACACATGAAAATTCTCAACATCACTCATCATCAGGGAAATACAAATCAAAACCATGATGAGATACCACCTCACATCTGTCTGAATGGTTAAAATTAACAACTCAGGAAACAACAGATGTTGGTGAGGATGCGGAAAAAGGATGGGAATGCAAACTAGTGCAACCACTCTAGAAAACAATATAGAGGCTCCTCAAAAAGTTAAAAATAAAACTACCTTACAATCCAACCATTGCACTACTAGGTATTTATCCAAAAGATACAAGAAATAATGAATCAAAGAGGCACATGCACCCCAATGTGTATAGCAGCACTATAAACAATAGCCAAATATGGAAAGAGCCCAAATGTCCATCGAATGATGAAGGGATAAAGATGACGTGGTATATGTATACAATGGAATATTACTCAGCCATCAAAAAGATTGAATCTTGCCATGTGCAAGGATGTGGATGGAACTAGAGTGTATTATGCTAAACAAAATAAGTCAGTCAGAGAAAGACCAATATCATATGATTTCATTCATTTGTGGGATTTAAGGAACAAAATAAATAAATATAGGGGAAGGAAAGGAAAAAAATAAATAAGATAAAAATAGGGAGGCAAACCATAAGAGACTCTTGAAAGTAGAGACCAGACTAGGGATTCCTAGAAGGGAGGTTAGAAGAGGGCTGAGCTGGATGGGTGATGGGCAGTGGAAAGGGCATTTGTTGTGATGGATGCTCAGTGTTGTGTGTAGGTGATAAATTACCACAATCTACTTTTGAAATCAGTGCTACACTATATGTTAGCTAACTTGATTTCAATAAAATCTTGGAAGGAAAAATCAAAGAATAAACTGAACAAAATATACTCTGAAAACTCTAAAATATTTTGGAAAGAAACTAAAGAAGATATAAATAAATGGAAAGACGTCAAATGGTATTGCATCAGAAAATAATGTTAAGATATCAGTAGTCCCCCAAATTTATTAACAGATTCAGTGCAGTCCCTATCAAACTCCCAGTGGATTCTTTGCAGAAATTGACAATCTTATCCTAAAATTATTATGAAAATAAAAGAGACTGAGAATAGCCAAAGCAATCTTGAAAAAAATGAGGTAGGATTCAAACTTTCCAATTTTATAATGTACTGCAGGATTACAGTAATCAAGACACCATGGTACTCAAATGAAGACAGACATATAGCTCAATGGGACAGAATCAGGAGTCCACAAATAAATTTTCACATTTATTGTCAGTTGACTTTTCCCAAGGATATCAAACCATCCCGATGGAGGAAAGAATGATCTTTAACAAATGATGCAGGGACAGCTGGATATCCACATGCAAAAAATAAACTTGGACCCTTGCATCACACCGTACACAAAAATTTACTCAAAATGCATCCAAGACCTAAAAGTAAGAGCTAAAACTTTAAAACACTTAGAAGAGAACGTGGGAGTAGATTGTCCTGACCATGAATTAGGTTATGGTTTTTTAGATATGCACTAATAGCACAAGCAACGAAAGAAAAAATAAATAAATTGGCCTTCATCAAAATTTTGCTTCAAAGATCACTATCAAGAAAGCGAAAAGACCACTCACAAAATGGGAGAAAATATTTGCAAATCTCATACATGATAAGGGACTTGTATCTAGAATATACACAGACTCCTGTAACTCAATAATAAAAAGATACATAACCCAACTGAAAAGTGGACAAAGGATCTGAATACACATTGTCCCATGAAACTTATAAAAATTGCCAATAAGCCCATGAAAAGGAGCTTCCACATTATTAGCTGTCAGGAAATGAAAATCAAAACCACAGTGAGTTACCACTTCATACATATGAAGTTGGGCATAATAGTGAAGACAAATAATAACAATTATTGGTGAAGATGTGGAGAAATTGGAACCCTCATACCTTGGTGGGGGGAATGTAAAATGGTAAGCCACACAGGAAAACTATCTGGCAGTTCCTTAAGAGTACCATGTGACACAGCAATTACACAACCTAGGTGTGTAATATGTCCACACAAAAAGTTGTATACAAATGCTCATGGCAGCATTATTCATAATAGCCCCCAAGTGGAAACAGCCCGAATGTCTATCAGCAAATGAAGGGATGAATTAATATGGTGTATCCATATAATGAAGTATTATTGGATAATAAAAGGGAATAAAATGCTTATGCATGCTGCAACATGGATGAATCTTGAAAACGTGATGCTAAGTGAATGGGGCCAGTCACACAGGACCACATATTGTACGATTCCCTTTATATGAAATGTCAGAGTAGACAAATCCATGGAGACGGAAAGTAGATTAGCAGGTGAATGGTTGCCTCGTGCTAAGTGGGGTGAAGAAGATGAGGAGTGACTAGGAAATAGTAAAGAGTTCCTTTTGGAGTGATGAAGATACCCTAAAGTTGGTTGTACAACTTTTGGATATGGTATGGTTGTACAATTGTGAATAAATTAAATGATACAGAATTATTTGCTTTAATTGAGTAATTATATGGGGTATGAATTCTACCTTAATAAAAATATTAATGAATGCATAAAAAGAAAAGAAAACAATTAGAGAAGTTTTATCTCCTTACTGCTGGTCTCTGAAACTGAAAAGTATAAAATTCAGGAATTAACTTTTTGTTTGTTCGTAGAAAGATTACTGTAAAACGTGCGGGTCTGGTGTGAGGGAGGGATTCCTTTTTTCCATTAGATTAAAATTACTTAACGATAATTAGTTTCAATATATTCTTGAGTTAACTTAGATTACTTTCCTCCCTAGAATATTATCAGTTTCACCCAAGTTAAAAAAAATATTGATATAAAGTAGATTATAGTATTTATTTATTTTTAGATTTGAGGGGTCTTAGTTTGATTTTTATTGGTATTTTTATGGTATTTATTTATTTTAAGATCTTTTTCCCTATTGATGGTTATCAAACCATCCCAGTGGGGAAAGAATAACCTCTAACATATGAATAAAACTAGTTGGTCCTTCTTGGAGAAACAGCCAAGTTGAGGTCAGCAAAGTATAAGACAAACCCAAAACATTTTGTGATGCTTGAAAGTAAAAAAGTGTAAGACATGAAGGTATCATGTTTAAAATGTACAGAAACTCATCCGGGAGTTTGAATGGCCTTTTCTGGGATACTTAGAGCAACAAAATAAATAATGATAGATAGTATTGGATGATCATCCACAGAATAAAACAAATGTCTGTGAGTCCATACTGATAGGAACAGATAATTGAATAATTTATGAAATAAATGAAGGGAGGAGAAGGGACACCTCTTCCTTATGGACGATTTCAGTTAATAGAGGTTGCATGAATGGTGAAATAGAAAACCACCATTTGGCAAACACCACAGTTACAATTGGAGCAGACAGATATCACTGGTGCATTGTACAATTAGGGGGAGAAATTATGATGCTAAACAGGTTATTTCTATTGCCTCATTGTGTTTCCCCACAAGATGTTCATTAATTTCAAAGGGAAAAGGGTAAGTTTATGGTGGAGAAACCATCTTAACCATCCTAACCAAGTGATCATGGTTAATTTCTGATATTTTGCACTGGTAAGGACTCCATATCACTTCTGTGGTATTGTTGCCCAAAATGCATAACCTGAGTTTAATCATGGGAAGATACAAGGCAAACCCCAATAAAGGAGCATTCTACAAAATAACTTACTAGTACTCTTTCACGTATCATAGTAAGAGAGGAGCAGGGATTGTGGAACTGTCTGAAAACAGGGGCATGACAATGAAATTGGGATTAGATCTCAGTCCAGATAAAGGATATTCATTGGACAGTCAGTGAAATTCAAATTAGATCCTTGTAATAATTAATAATACTGTATTGATGATAATTTTCTGTTTTTGATCATTACACTGTGCGAATATTGGACAGGGTGTTAACATTTGAGGAAATGAGTGAAGGTTATACCAGAACCCTGAGTAATTTTTCAATTAAAAAAAATTCTAAAACTGTCATAATGCTAAAAGTTAACAAGACTTTAAAATATTTAAAAATCCGTTATATCTGTTGTTTGGTAGTTTTCTGTTCCTAATAGTGTCATGACTAGGTTTTCTCTTAATCAGTTCATAAGTTTGTTTTTTTTTTTGAACAGTGACCATATGAAGTTATATTTTCTCTTTCTCCATCTCCTTTAAGTTTTCTTGTATTGTTATTATTATTATTAATCATTTCAAATGTTTATTTATTTTGAGAGAGAGAGAGAGAGCGCACAAGTGGAGGAGGGGCAGAGAGATAAGGGGAGAGAGAGAATCTCAAGCAGGCTCCATGTTCAGTGCAGAGCCTGACACGGGGCTTAATCCCATGAATGGTGAGATCATGACCTGAGTCAAAATCAAGAGCCACCCAGGTGCCCCTTTTTTGGGTATTATTATTTTTTTGAGGTAGAGTTGACACACCACATTACAGTTACAAGTGTACAACATAGTGATGGATTTATAAGTTATTTTGTCATTTATGTCTCCTCCCCAATCCATTCAGCTCATATTTTTGTTATTTCTTTTACTTTTGTTTGACTGCTTTTTTCTTATTAATTACAGTTCTCATTTATAGCTTATTATAAACTGTATTATTATGTATTGTGGGTTAACTTTATTTTATTCCTTCATTATTTTTGACATCTACTGCTTTGAGGATGTTCTTGGTTGCTTTTCTAGTTTCATTTAGTGAATTCATTACTGCACAAGTTTTGTAGGGGCCACCATCATAAAGGACCATCAACTGGGTGGCTTTAAAAACACAGAGCTTTATTCTCTGCCAGGTCTGGAGGCCAGAAGTTCAAGATCAAGTACTGTATTCTCTCTGAAAATTCTGGAAAAGGATCCTTTTTTGCTTTTTGCAGCCCCAGCTGTTCATTGGTTTATGTTGGCATAACTACAATCTCTGCCTTTGCCATCATGCGGCCTTCTTGCTGTGTCTCTGTACAGTGTCCTGTGTCAATCATAATGGACTTAAGGTCTACCCTTGCTCCATTAAGACCTCACTTAACTTGGTTACATATGCAAAGACCCTATTTCCAACTAAGGCCACATCCACAGGTACAGGAATTAGGGCATGGACATATCTCTTTGGGGATATAATTCAATTACTTTTATTTTTCTCATTTTTTAATACAGGCATTTAAAGGTCATACTTCTGTCTCTAAGTAGTGTTTTAGCTGCATTTCATGATTTGTAAAATAAACTTTTATAGATTGATAATATGGATAAAGAGGAAAGTCTACAAGAAATAAATATAATGCTCTATGAATTTTCATCAATTCAGCATTCCTGTGTAACAACTACACAGATTACACAATATTTCTTACACTCTAGAAGCCCCTGAGAATACCCTTTTAGTCACTACCCACTCAAGAGTAGTGAGTATCTTGATTTCTAAAAGCATTGATTAGTTTGGCCTATTATTTAGTTTTAGATAAATGGGATCACAGATCATGTAGTTTTATGAAATGGCTTCTTTTGTTAAACATTTTGTTCGTGAGATTCAACCATGTTGTTGCATGGTGTTGTAAATTATTCCTTCTTATTGTTGTCTAGGATTCCATTGTTTATCCATTTGCCTGTTGACAAGCATTTGGTTAATTTCCATTTTTGGTTTATAATTGCCATGCATATTCTCTACATGTCTTCTAATGAACATGCATATGCATTTCTGTTTCATATTAACTGGGAAGAGAATTATTTGGTCACAGCATATACAAAAATGTTCAGCTTTATTTCAGTACTGTCATATAGTTCTCCAAACATCAGTTAACTTTGTCACCAGCAGTAAGAGAGTTCAAGTCAATTCTTGCCAACAAATCTTTTTTTGTCTTTTTCCCTTTAGGCATTCTAGATGTGTGGTGTTATGCATTCTGATTTTAATTTGCATTTTTCTGATGACTAATAAAAGAGAACATGTTTTCATAGGTGTAATGGCCATTGAGATATTATAGATTTGTGAAGTGCCTACTCAGGTGTTTTGCTCCTATTTTTTTATCATTGTCTTTTTCTTTTTGATTTGTATTTCTGTATATATATTGTATATCCTTTCTCTAAGTCCATTCCTGTCTATATGTATTATATACATCCCATAAACTTTTAAGTATATAATGTTTATGATTGTAATTTGTTCTAAATACTCTAGAATTACATGTATGTAATTACATGCATAATATATACACATGGATACATAATATGCATATATTACATATCTGTAACATCCATAATATATATTATACATACGTACAATTAAAATGCCCACCTGAAGTAAACCATGGATTAGGGAAATTGTATCATAACAATAGAGTATAAGTATTTCTTGTTTGAAGTTTACATGAAGAGTCTTTGTTTTTTTTTCCAGATGTATAGATAGATCTATCTATAAAGACAACTGAGGTGACCTTCCAAAGAGAGTCATTTCAAGTGGGAATTATGTCACTAAAAATTAATCTTATTATGTTATTCTTGTGTCCCATATCCTTGGCTTTGGTTGTTTTGATCTATTAGTTTCTACAGGAAGTATTTTAAAATTTCCTATGAAATTAAAGCATTTTTGCTTTATAGTTTGAAGATGCATATGTTAGATGCATGCCATTTTAATGTCTGGTGGTTCTCTTTGTACAATGGATATTTATTTATGGTTACTTTATTAGCCAATATTTTTATTTATTTTTATAGTATATCTGGCTTTAACTGCTCTTTCTCTATGATAATAATGTCAGCATACAAGCTTTTAATGTTTATAACGGCTTTTCTTTTAACCATCTCTTTAGTCTCAATTTTTAGTCTCAATTTTTCCATATCATTTTCCCTGAGTTCTCTCTCTCTAAGCAGAAACACTTGGGTTTTGGGTTTTGTTTGTCCAATTTGAGATTTCTTTGCATTATTTTTTTTTTTTTACTTATTTCTACTGTCTTTGGTTTTCAGTTTGATTTTCAATTTTCAGCTTTTTCTTTTTTTCATACTTCTTGTAGATTGGTAGGATATTGCTTATTTCCTTTTATTTCCTCTCTTAGTTTGGTGTCTTTATGGTTCATAGTTTTGGGGCACCTGAGTGGCTTAGTTGGTTAAGCATCCGACTTTAGCTCAGGTCATGATCTCATGGTTCATGAGTTCGAGCCCCACATTGGGCTCTGTGCTCACAGTGCGGAGCCTGCTTCAGATCCTCTGTCTCCCTCTCTTTGCCCCTCCCCCAGTTGGGTGCACATGCTTTCTCTGTCTCTGTCTCTCTCTATAGTAAATAAATGTTAAAAATTATATGGTTTCTAGTTTTTACCTCAGGTCTTTTGTTGATTATCCTTAAACTTATAATGCTTAGCTACCCAACTTTTTCTGCTCCTCTCTCTCTTTCTTTATTTTTTCTCTTAGTTTTTATTTAATCAAATAGTTTAATGACATAGTTTCAAAAGTCAAAAAGATTTACAAGGCTTATTAATAAAAAGTAACACCCTCTTGGTATGGCTATTTTTAAAATTTAAAATTTATTGTTTGGGGCACTCCATATATTCTTTTAGTAATCCAAAATGTTTATTCCAAAAGAAGCAATAATGCGCATTCATTCTATGAAAAATAGTTAAAAACAGTAGGTAAGAGCCTAAGATATTTACCCTTATCCAAAAGTATTTGGGCCTCTAGGACAGTGAAGGTGAACCATAATTCTCTGGAGACTAAGAGTCAAGGTAAACTTAGTGATACGGTCTAAAGAGGATGTTTCCATTGTTCATATGTGAAAAGAGAACAGTCAGGAGGAAGGGAAAGCTTCTCGCCCAATATAGGCCGTGTCTTAGTTTCTGAATATCGTGCAAAGTGAATCAGCCTATGGTGAATTTAATAAGTAGGTGCTATACATTGTGGATCTGTTTAAAATGTTAGTATCTTGATAGTTTCATCCTTGAAACAAACAATAATAATGAAGAAGGAATGGGTTTCAAAGAAAACAAAAACAGAACTTTTAAAAGATCTATGTATCCCTATGTTTATTTCAGTGGTGTTTCCAAAGGCCAAGATAGAAGCAATCTAAGGGGCCATCTGTAAATGGATGGATAAATATGTGGTACATACACGTGCACACACACACACACACACACAATGGAATATTACTCAGCCATGAACAAAGAATGAAATCTTGCCATTTGCAACAAATGGATTGGATCTACAAAGTATAATGCTAGGTGAAATCAGTCAAAGAAAGACGAACACCATATGATTTCATTCATATGAGGAATTTCAGAAACACATGAACAAACAAAGGAAAAAATAAGGACAAACAAACAAACAAAAAAACGAGACTCAAATACAGAGGACAAACTGGTGGTTGCCAGAGGGGAGATGAGTGAAATAGATGAAGGGGAGTAAGAGCACACTTACCATGTTGATCACTGAACAATGTATAAAATTGCTGAATCATTACATTGTACACCTGAAACTAATATACTCTGTATGTTAATTATACTTCAGTTTAAAAAAAACTGGTGGGCTTTAAGATTTGTGGAAACTAAATGGAAAGTAGAAAAGTCAGACATCTTCACTTAATTTAAAAAATGAAATGACTTTCTTAAATCAGAGGAGTTCCCGAGCTGGCTAGTTAATGAATTTCCACATGGAATAAAGGAATATAGACTTATTTTTATTCTCACTCAACCCCCTGCCACATTACATCTTAGTTGATTGCATTTTCTCTAAATGGCTGGAGGTGGTAATATATGGACAGTCGATAATTTCTGAGCATTTCATCTTTACAGAACACATCTAATGAGTTTATGTCTTCATCCTTAATTACTTCAGCAATAGATATTATATGATCCCATGTGAAAAGACGTATTTAATTAATACTGCCTCTTAAAGCTTTGTGAGGAAACATTTCCTCAATTTGTTGTATAAATTTATAGGCTCCATCGTGGGTATCACTCATGCAGGAAGTGCTTCGGGAAAAGAGCACTGAGCAAAACCACTCAGCAAGCTGGTGGCAAACAGGAAGTGAGGCAACAGCTTTATTTTCACTGTAAAGCCCTGGGTGGAATGCGAAGAATAGATGTAAATCATCTCAAGTGTTACTGGATTTATGACAGGCTCTCTTCTTGCCCAACAGAGTGAAGGAGGGGAGGTGGAAGTGCGACCTCGTACTTCTGGTACATTGAGGAAGGGAAAAAAAAAAAAAAAGAACACAAGAGGCTGGAATCATCTCTTACGATTTTGTTTTGTTTTTTTTTTTTTTTTATGCGGAAAAGTTGACAATTAAATTTAGGGGGTGGCTCAGTTGGTGGAGCGTCTGACTTCGGCTCAGGTCATGATCTCGCGGTTCGTGGGTTCGAGCCCCGCATCGGGCTCTGTGCTGACATTTCAGAGTCTGGAGCCTGTTTCAGATTCTGTGTCTCCTTCTCTCTCTACCCCAGTCCCCTGCTGGTGTTCTGTCTCTCTCTGTCTCTCAAAAAAGAAAAATGGAACATTAAAACAAATTAGAAAAAAAAAGAAAATAGCTTAAAACGTGGAAGAAAATCCTAACACCCTGACGTAATCACTGTGGTGAATGGATTTCCTTCCAGTCTTCTTCTTTTTTATTTTTTAAACATTTTTTAATGCTTATTTATTTTTGAAGGGGAGAGAGACAGAGTGTGACAGGGGAGGGGCAGAGAGAGAGGGAGACATAGAATCCGAAGGGGCTCCAGACTTTGAGCTGTCAACACAGAGCCCATTGCCAGGCTCGAACTCATGAACCTTGAAATCATGATTGAGCCACACAAGTGCCCCTCTTCTTTTTAATATGATTGATGATCCTGTGTATAATTTGTATCCTCCACTTCCCTTCACATCTTCACAAATGCTACTTTAATACCTACAAAACATAATTTTTAGGTATGGCTTAACTTAAATCATTTCCCTCGCAATGTCTGTTTTTCGGGGCAGGGTTAATGATGGTTTTGTGGGTGCCCATCAAGTAGGTATTGGCTTACTGGCCTGTTTTCCATCCCCCATCTCTAAAATGGGATTCTGAAGGATTAGACCTCTTCTTTCTATTGCTGAATCTATGTACGTGGATGTATCCACAGCAGTCACTGGCATTTTGTGCAGGTGGAGAGCTTTCCACAGGAGATTTGGGATCCAGTAGGGGAGAACCGGGGTTAATCGTGGATGGAGTTTCATGAATTTTAATTACTGGCAAACCCAAATTAGAGTCTCAGATAAAATAGCGTCAGGTATTAACAGGGGCCAGGAGGTCGGAGGTGCCAGGGCCCTGGGCAGCTCTGCCAGCCATCAATGCTATAATTGATTAAAGCATCACCAGGTAACATTTTCCTAAGTGTGTCACAGCATTTCTTCTCGTTAGGTGCTAAATTTGCTTTCTGCAGTACAACATGCTGAAATAATTGGATTACTGGTGATCAGAAGGAAACCAATGTCTGCCATGGATATGAAGTCATAATATTTTAAGGGAAAAAAAATTCAAGATACTTCTTTCCCAGCCTGCAAATTTTCTATCTAATTCTTGTCCTTTGTTCACCCTCTGATTTTTTGTGGCTTTGCTAACAGGCAGATAGGACTCAGATTTCTCTGGGGTTTCAACTGAGTGACACTGGAGGGCAGAATCAGGTATGTTTTCCTGGATGTCTTTAGAGACGGAGTATCTATAGGGATATTTATATGGAATATCAGAGTGTGGGAGCTTGTGAAAGCATCTGAAGATTTTACAACATTGTAGTGGGTGCTGTGGGGATTCTAGAATGAACTCCAGATTGCAGACCATTTTAGGGTCCCATTTCCTGACTCCGTTGGTCTTCTAACTCCACCAACCTTCACCTTCTTCATCTGTAAAAATAAGGAAGCTGGATGATGAATTCAAGAGTCCCTTCTTGCTTCAGCCTGCTATGAAAAGAAATCTGCTTTCCTCATGTTGCCTACAGAGAGAGCTAAAGACCTCCTCTGTTACATCCAAGAACCAGAATCATAGAACACACACGGTTGCCTCGGGATGAAGAGGAAGGGGGAAATCAAGAGATCTTGGAAGCTGGTATAGAGTGCGTCCTAAAAAGTTTGGTGGCCCTGACTGGTGGGAGTGGCTGGAAATTAATTGACTTGCTTGTTGCTTTCTCCCCAGCCCCACAGCCTTAAATGTGAGATTCACAAGAGATTGCCTGGCTTGTTAGCTGTATCTTTACTACCTTGGTGTTTCTGCAACACGGGGGTGTCAGTATTTGTTCAATGAATGTACACGTTGAGGGGCTGAATCGTAAATAGATTTGCTTAAGTAGTAGAAATTTGGAGTGTGAGATACAGGTCCATCCAGTTACTATCGACAAAGAGGAAAGACATTTGTGGCAGAGTGTCCTCAAGGTTTAGTTGTCTTCATGCCCAAGGACTGAGATGGAGGTGGATCTATGTGCTAGGCCATTATTAACTGGGGCTAGTTTCTAAAATGACTGGATGGCAAATGGATTGGCTTTCAGAGGTGTATTTCAGACACTAAAAAGGCTGTAAATAATGCACGGGTCCTACTCTCCATTTTGTGGTTAGTCATCTACACAAGTCCTAAATCTTATTATTGGTATCTCAATCTATACATCCTTTTTTAAAAAGGTGACTATTTTTTAGAACAGTTTTACATTTAGAGGAAAATTGAGAAGATGGTACAGAGTTCCATCAGTTTCCCCTGTTATTAACAGCTTACATTAATACGGTGCATTTATTAAATTAATAAGCCAGTAGTGACACATTGTTATTAACTGAAGTCCCTAGTTCATTCAGATTTCCTTGGTTTTAACTAATGCCCTTTCTGTGTCCCAGTATTTCATCTAGATACACATTGCATTTAGTTTTCATGTCTCATTGGGTTCCTCATGGCAGTTGCACTTTCAGACTTTTCTTGTTTTACGTTACGACCTGGACAGTTTTGAGGAGTGCTGGTCAGAAATTTTGTAGAATGCCCCACTGTTAGAATGTGCCTGGTGTTTTTCTCTTGATTATAGAGTTAGGGGCCGAAGACCTTAGAGGGAAGTGCCATTTTCATCACTTAGCTTCTAGGATACACACGATCAACATGACTTATCAACTGTTGGTGTTGACCTGATCCCTGGGCCGAGATAGTGTTTGTGAGATATCTCCACTGTTAAGTTAGTCTTTCTCCCCTCCTTTCTTTAATGTACTTTTTGGAAGGAAGCTACTATGCACTGCCCACACTTGGGGAGTGGGGATTTCTGTTTCACCTCCTTGAAGGTAGAGAAATTACATAAATTATTTGCAGTTCTTCCGAAAAAGGAATTTGTCTCTTCTTCCTAATTTATTTATTTCCTTAACCATTTATATCTGAGTGGACTTGTGCATATTTATTTTATTCTGTGAGATAGGATGCAATACAATTTTATTTATATTGTTCCCAAGTTGTTCTAGTATTGGCCATTGAGAGCTCTTGTAATTGGCTCCTGTGTGCCTTTGATCTGCCCTTATTAATGTGTTTTTTGTTTTGTTTTGCTTTTTATGTTTGTTTGTTTTTTTGTTTCTTAGCACTTCCTTTCTTTCTGCTATTATGAAATGTTCCAGGCTCAGCTTATGTATTTGCTACGCCCAATTCTAGAGTCACTTACTTAGCCAAAGATGTGTATCCTTTAAAAATCTACTCTCCCCCACTTCCCACTTCCTTGAGAATGTTTTGATTCTTATTTTCAGCTTTAGCTGTACTCAGAAACTTTCATTGTTAAGTTCTGTGTATGTCGGTCCAGAGGTGTAGATATTAGACGGAAGTTTTCAAGTTCTATTACTAAATAAAGAGTTCAGAAATAGACTTGCAATTTCTCTTCCGGGGCTCCTATATCACCAGTGTCAAATGCAGTAGCTTGTTAACAAGAAAGCTACTACCAAGAGAGGGCTTAGAAATGCCAATTAGAGTCAGATCATTTATTTATAAATGTACGAATTCATTTCACGTTTTATCATGGGGCAAGCATGCCGTGCTTCTTTAACTGTCGAGATTACTGAGCCGGGCAGAACGAATGACATGTTCTCCAGATGACATTTCTGACTTCCACAGCTGCTTCTCTCCTCCCCAAAGGCTCCCCCTGTTCTGAATTCATGGAGGGCAAGCTTTTATTGCTTTTAAGGATTGTTTTCCATAGAATGAAGAAAAGCTGAGTTTCCCTTGGTTAAGTAATAAGTATGAAGAGAGCAGTTTAAACACATGAGAAGGATACTTTTAACCCTGGGCAAGTTTCCTGAGTTGGCTTAGGGAGTGATTTTTTTTTTTTTTTTTTTTTTTTGAGAGGCAGTATATAATAAACACCCTTTTCCCAATCATCCTCGGTCTAGGCCTTGTGAAGAGAGTCTCTCCCTTGGTGATGTGTGGATTCTGAAAGAGCAAAAATCATTTCCGATGGGATTCTCTAGGGTTTCCTGCCTGGCTAGGGAGACATTTCTTTGGGCCTAGGGGAAAACTGTACATTTAGATCCAGGACAAAGAGAGACTGCCTCTGGCCAGCTGCCTCTTGGTTCTGGAGACACAGATTATTAGTATCCTCTTTTGGGGCTGGGCCCGCATCTCAGTGGCCTGCCTAGAGGAAATATAAGTCTCCCCCTCTCCCTAGCCCCTCAATTAACAACACCTACGCTTGTCACAGTATCCTCAAGAAGACTGGCAATGTAAATGGCAGGGACAGTATTAGCTACTTCTTAAAAATGTGGCAAGGAGAGAACTAGGGAAAGGGAGTGGCGAGATTTCCTTTCTGGTTTCTGCTAAGATATCCAATTGTCAGTAACTGTCACAGCATGCTTTTAGTTTTATGGATAACTTGAATAAACTTTAAATTGTGTGGGGGGGGAGGGAGGGAGAGAGAATGTCCTTCTAAAGAGAAAAAGAAGAGATTTTCTTTTCTTTTTTTTTTTAAGAAAAATTGTTCAGAATACCAGAAAGCCATTGATTTGGGCTGATTGAGATCTGAGAGCTCCAAATGCACACTCTCTGTATTATCCCTTTTTTCCTTTTTTCTTTGTCCCCAAGCCCCTTTCATCTGGGTGAGTCACTTGATAGGAGCTCACAAGTTCCCTCTTCCGATACAGAATG
This sequence comes from Hyaena hyaena, assembly GCF_003009895.1. Lineage (NCBI taxonomy): Eukaryota > Metazoa > Chordata > Mammalia > Carnivora > Hyaenidae > Hyaena > Hyaena hyaena. Next base: position 3,224,551 of record NW_024080639.1, read on the forward strand.
AGATGCCATTGCCATTGGAATTGCTAGCCACCATTTGATCCATTAAACCTCACTTAGCCAATTACATTTATTGTAAGCTGTGAGATAATTACTCGCTGGAACTTTGGTTCAGGGGAGCTTAACTTTTCCTTTGACTGCCCTCTTCATTATGAAGGGTTCTGCTTCCAAATCAACCATCCATCACGGGAAGTTTCCATTGACGCTGGCTTTCTAGACTTTCCACCCAAGTTTGCAGGTCTGCTTTGGCTTTGGTTTGGGTGGGTGGATCAGATGTGATTAGAGGTGGAGGGCTCGCACCATTCCTACTAAGTGACCTCAAGGGTTCATGTGGAATGGGGACTCAAATTGCAAGGCTATTAAACTGAAAGGCCTCCTTTACACTTCCCATTTCCAGGTAGAGCTTGAAAGATATCCACATTAAAGTTTACTACGGGTGAAAAGTACATAATGGTGCAAGGCAAAATGTGTGACAGTCTCCTGGCAGGAGTCATCAATCATTCCAGACTTTTTTTCAGTGGGGATAAAGGGCTCAGCATGACTCCAGTAAGGGTTTACGTCCCAGGAATCTTGGTTTAGTAGAAATATATCCTCTGAGTTATTTTTTATTAATAGCTCTTTGGGGAGAAAAGGTTGTAAGAAAATTCCCCCTTCTTGGACCATGGATTTATTACTAAAAGCCCATATCAAATCTCTTGATCCATTAAGTACTGCGTGTTACTATACATCATAGGTGACTATCTTTGGGCAAAGCAGTGACATAGTGTGTAAGACAGACAATACTTTGTGGATTGAAGCCATTTAGTATACTTTACTGCTCCACATTTTTGTAGAACCAAGAATCATCAGGAAATAGAATGGGGCCATGCAGTTAAATATTTGGCCGAGTGATATCGATTAAGATCTTTGTGAATATTTTCGCAATTTCCAGAGATTAAAGAAAAATGAAGTATTCACGCTTTTGAAATATTTCAGATTTTCGCCAGTCATATTTAGCTAAAAATAGGCAATATTTACTGAGTGCCTGGCATATGCTAGCCACCCTATTAACTGCTTTGAGTGCATTATCTCACGGATTGTTGTCCTTTTTACTCTGAGGTAGGTCCAAGTATTGGCTTCAAATTAATGACATGATATTTGAGGATCAGAGAGGCTTAGTACTTTGCTTAGGGTTACTCAGCTATTCAGTGATGGGACCAGGGTTTGAACCACGGCAGGCTGCCTCGGCTCTTGACTGTTACGCTCAACGGCCTGCCGAATACTATAAACTGCTTTTGCAGTCTAGCCTAACCTGTCTCACATTCCAGATGTAGGCCAGCCTCGGCTTCCACACACCAGAATGTGAAAGTCTCTGAGTCTCAAGGTAGTCCTTTGTTACAGAAAATCATTTTCCTTTATTATCTAAGAATCTCCCTTCTTGTCGCTGATAGCCGCCACTTCTAGCTTTGCCCCTAGAACTAGTATGTGTGAAAGCACATTAGGAACTGCAGAACCTTTGCATAGTACGCTTTTATTTTAGTCATTATTATATGCAAGATGAGTCATGCTTCTATGTGGAGCCCTGCATGTATTTAAAGGACTGTGAAGACCCTTCAGCGCCACCAACCAACAATTCCAGGGCAGTGTGCCAAGCGTTTATATAAGCACAACTCCACTGAGTCCTTATGGGAAGCTTTAATAGTTTTTCCAATTTATAGGTAGAACACCTGAAGTTCAAGTCAGTTAGGTTACATGCTCAGGCCTTGTAAATAGATGGATTTCAAACCTGATTTTTTTTTTTTTAGAGAGTGAGAGAGAGAAAACGGGGGAAGGACAGAGAGAGAAAGGGAGAGAGAATCCTCGGCAGGCTCCACCCCCATGTGGAGCCTGGTGCAGGCCTCCATCTCATGACTTTGAGATGGTGAGCGGAGCTGAAATCAAGAGTCGGATGCTTACCTGACTGAGCCACCCAGGCGCCCCCAGACCTGAACATTTGTGACTCCAAAGCCTTTGCTCTTCCCGTACTGCTGCTGGTGGCACCCCTCCTACGGCCTTTCTGTTTCTGAGCTCCGGAACCCATTGTTAGTTTTAGGCCCAGCTAGCCACCCTGTGGTTGGTCCCAACCCCCAGACTTCTCATCTGGATAACTACTCATATTCACTCTTTCTTTTGTGGGAGCTTCTATCAAACTGGCTGTAGAAGGGATTCTAGTGTCCTAGCCCGTCTTCCTTTTTTTTTCATTCCTGCAGAGGTACCAATGGAAAATCATTGCCATGCAAAAGTACCTTTACAAGGGTAGCCTTTCGTATCTTTCATCTGGGAGTATGCTGGTCAGCTCATCTCAGTCTGCCTGGGACCCTTCCAGTTTTAGTACCGAAATACGCTTATTTCAAGATCCTCTCAGCCCTGGGGAAGCCAGGTGGCTTGGTTATTCTAATGGGGAGGGTCAGTGGGCACACCTTTAGAGTCAGAGGGTCTTTGGATGGTCTTGGAGGAGAAGGAAGATGTAGATGAACCTCCTAAAGGGAAACACAAAACCGTGTGTTGATTAAAGAGTGGGTCGTAGTCATGCTGTCAGTCAATGGCAGCCCCGACTTTTGAACCCATGTCAGCCTTAATCCAAGTCAGGCATGGCTGTGCCCTTCCCACACCAGCCCAGGAGAAAACTCTCCTCTGGCAAGGGCCCAACGGATGACCAAAGGGGTGAACAGATGACCTAGAAAAGAACGAGTATTATGGGCCTAAATATCTTTGAGTTAGTAAAAATTTTTTGTAAGACGAGATTGATTCCGGGAATGTAACATTTTAGGCATCATCTTACTAGTATAAACTAAGATTTCTAGATCTGTTCTTCTAGATGCTGTTCGTTTACCAACATAGTCTTAAGATAATAGTCTTAAGTTTGGGGAGGCAGCCACATTACTCTTTTTTTTTTTTTTAATGTTTTATTTATTTCTAGGAGAGAGAGAGAGAGACAGCGTGAGCAGGGGAGGGTCAGAGAGAGAGGGAGTCACAGACTGAAACAGGCTCCAGGCTCTGAGCTGGCAGTCAGCACAGAGCCCGACGCGGGGCTCGAACCCACGAACCGCGAGATCATGACCTAAGCGAAAGTCAGACGCTCAACCGACTAAGCCACCCAGGCGCCCCCACATTACTCTTGATTTTAGAGTCTGAGATCAGTTAACACCCAGTTTTTCCCCCTTGAACCAGTATTAATTTGGGCTTCTGCCATTTGTATTTTCTCCTTCTATTATTTTTGGGTGCCAGAAAGTACTCATAATTATTTCAGATTTTGGATGTTAGTTAGTGTTCTAGATTTTCCTTTGTTCATCAGCTTAGTGCCTAGTGACTCCTCAAGATAATAGTTATCACAGATATAAAATAATTGCATGGTCACTGCAGTTATAGACAATTTCAGGGTCTGGAAACGTCTTGCCTTTTGGAATATGACAACAGCCAATGAAATTTAACGTGAATTCCTTTTGCCATCCAGAAACATTGATTTCTTTCTTGCTACAATAATAGTGGTTAAACTATCTAGTTATCCAACCTGTCTTGACCAGGAAAAGAAGAATAAGACAATATGAGCTCAAGTGTATGCATGTATCATTGAGGAATATTTCTCACAAATAATTTTTTATGCAAGTGGGAACTTGACTAAATACCTGCATTGCTTGCTCACTACAAACCTATAATAATCTTTAACATCTACTGAGGGCTTACTGTGAGTCATGCATTGTTTCTGGAATCTTACGTGTATAACCTCATTTAATTATCCCAATATTTCCGGAAGGAAAGATTGGGAACACTTTCTACACATGGCTAAAGGTGGCTTAAACAGGTGAAAGTCCTTATTGTTTGCTTTATAAGAAATCTCAACACAGCCCTTACCAGTGCTCCCAAAGGATTTGCTCTTTGATATTTTCTCTCTGCCAGCTTCAGTGAGTCATCAAATGAATTGAAAGATGGCTACAACAGCCCCAAGCATCAAGTCTTCATAGAAAAACACCCAAAGCAGGAAACCAAAGAGGGATAGCAAGGGACCTTTTCTCTCCACTGTTCTTTTATTTTCAGGAGGTAAAATCCTCTCTAGACAATGCCAGCAGACTTTGTTTTCAACTCATTAGTTAGAACTAGGCCATACCATCATCCTCACCTTCCAGAGAAACTGGGAGAGTGAGTATGTGGTAAAGGAAAATAGGGTGGCCTTGATTGGCTTGGCAGAGTGGGTCTCAAATGTTTTGGCATAAGGACCTATTTTCACTCTTTTTAAAACCTATTGAGGACTCCAGAGAGCTTTGTTACCTCTATTAATACTTACCATGTTAGAAATTAAAACTGAGAAGTTTTAAATTTTTATTAATTTATTAAAAATAACAAGACACATAACACATATCACGATTAAAATATTTTTCCTGGAAAATAACTTTTTCAAAGCAAAAAAATTAACAAGAAGAGTGATACTGATTTATGCTTTTGTAATTCTTTTCAGTGTCTGGCTTAACAGAAGACACCTGGATTCTCAGAGTTCCTTCTATTCAGTCTATTGTGTTGATTGCAGTCTAGGAAGAAAATCTAGCCTCACACGGATTTTTGTTGGAGAAATTAGGATATTTGAAAAGCCTTTCTAGATAATCATGGATTTTTTTTTTTTGACACGACTCAAACTCACCAAGTGGTAATATCTGAAGGTTCATTTCATTGTGAAATATGAAACAATATCAATAAATATTTTGTAGTCTGTTTCATTAAAGTCCATCAGTTCCTTTTGCAACTTGAAGGGAACTTTTACCCACATCTGACTTTGTAACAACCTGTATTGGTCATTTGGAAGGCGTTGACTCCATGAGTTATATGCAGATCTTCCATACTTCATTATGTAGGACAGAAACTCATGTTTAGCAGTATCACCACTGATCGCCTTGCCAAAGTCTTCATGCTCTGGGACACTGTCAAGTTCTCCATGGCAGCTACGAGTTTTCCAAAATTCTGAGTTTCACTTGAGAGCTCATATTTTTTTTTAAATGTTTTATTTATTTCTGAGAGAGAGACAGAGACAGAGACAGTGTTAGCAGGGGAGGGTCAGAGAGAGAGGGAGATACAGTATCTGAAGCAGGCTCCAGGCTCTTGAGTTAGCTGTCAGCACTGAGCCTGACGCGGGGCTTGAACCCACGAACCATGAGATCATGACCTGAGCCGAAGTCAGACGCCTAACCTACTGAGCCACCCAGGTGCCCCTTGAGAGCTCATATTTTATCATCGGCAGCAAATACTGTCAGTTGTTTTACTTGCAGTGTAAGGTTCGCAAGTAAGGTTCATCTTGTCTGCCATGTACACCTAGGTGTTATCAACCATGATTTTTCAGTTCTTTCAGCAGCAATGCTGTTCTGTGACAAAAAAGTGGCTAGTTAAGCCTGTAACTCCAGCTGCTTGTTCCTTGAGATGTAGTCCTTTAGGGGCGCCTGGGTGGCTCAGTTGCTTAAGCGTCCAACTTCAACTTGGGTCATGATCTCACGGTTTGTGGGTTCAAGCCCCACGTCGGTCTCTGTGCTGACAGCTCAGAGCCTGGAGCCTGCTTCAGATTCTGTGTGTGTCACTCTGTCTTCCCCTCCCCGGCTCATGTTCTGTCTCTCTCTGTTTCTTAATAATAAAAAAATGTTTAAAAAAATTAAAAAAGAGATGTAGTCCTTCAGTGTGCCCAGAAATGCTTCCTGTGCATCCTTCCTTTGTCACCCGGTGTATTTAGAGTGTATTCAAAGATTTAATAGAATTAATAATTTATTAATAATTTTTGTTGTTTGAGGTGCCTGGGTGGCTCAGTTGGTTAACCATCTGATTTTGCCTCAGGTCATGATCTCATGGTTCATGAGTTCGAGTTCCGCCTCGGGCTCTACACTGACACTGACAGAGAGATTCTCTGTCTTCCTTCTCTCTCTGCCCCTCCCCTGCTTTCTCTCTCTCTCTCTCTCTCTCAAAAATAAATACATAAACTTAAAAAATGTTTTTCATTGCTCCACCAGGGATACTTTTACTTTTGTAAAATACTGGCTTTACTTTTGTCAGCCCATCACTGCTGATACTGTTTGGTGCCCTTGCCCTGACTCATTCAAGGGTTCTTTCACACAAACATAAATAACACTTTAGTATTTTTATGAAACTAGTTTATTTCTTGAAGACTCCCCAAAAGGGTCTCAGGGACCCCCCAGGGTCTGTGGACCACACTTTGAAAACTGCTAAGACAATTAATAATTCATCTGAAGTTAGGCAAAAGGCTGAGCAAACAAAATCAGGGATGTGTTAGCCAAGACAAGGTTAAAATGGCTGTTGCAGAAACACCCATGGCATGCAAGATGAGTCTGAGCTCTGAGACAGCAGGCCCGGGACTGACTCTGGGGCCTAAGCACTGGCTTTTAGTCACTCTTTTGTTCTCCTCCTGGGAAGTATTGCTAATGCCCAACCCATAAAGCTAGTCCCCAAAGCAGCTCTTCTCGGGGCCACACTGTGCTCCCAGAATTCCCTTCCTCTGCCATCTCTGCATTATATTTCACCACCTTCTACTCTTCAGCTTTAGCAACACCCAATTCATTCTTTGTCCAGTTGCACGGTACCCCTTGCTGTTCACATCGTTCCCCATTCACTGAGCAGTGTTTCAGTCCACCGCCGTCTGTGGAAATCCTACCTAGACTAAATACCACCTCCTTCAGGAAGCCTTCCTGGTTTCTCCATCAAAATTCATCTGTCTTTTTGTGAACTCCTATTGTAACATTGATTACAGCTTGCCGTGTGTCACACACAGCAGTGTCCATGCTGTAGAGGCCGCTTTTAGACAGCACGCTTGAGCGGTGGAAGCTTGATCAAGGCAGAAAGGCCCAAAGTAACCCCAAACCCTTGGCTCAATACAGGGCCCCCCATCCCCTTAAAATATCCACAGGCACCAACCAACCAATGGGCTACTTACAACCAGGCACAGTTACCAAAAAAAGGGAAAATTCCATATATCCCAATACCTCCTCATCTTCCCACTTTAATTACGGCCTCCACCCACTGCCTGGTTGCAGACAGTCTGTCCTCTGCTGTCCCGTCCACCGCTCCCTTGTGGTATCTTCAATAAACTTCTATCTCCCTCGCTCTGCCTTGAGTAAATCCTTTCACCACCTGCACTACTGGCTTCTACCAGGTCATTGCCCCTGGTAGAAGAGACATTTGGAGACCCCCATCCGATTGGAAGAGACACGGCCCATGCCTGTTTCTTCTATTAAATTTCAATTTCATTAAGTCTAGGGCCTACAGCTTTCTTCATTTTTCTGTATCACATTGTTTGTAGCACAGGTCCTGGCCCTTCACGGGTGCTTGCAAACGTTCGCTGGGTGAAATTTCATCCACAAAATGTACAGAGCGTGGGGCACCTTACTGAATGCCGGAAATGACCTCTTCTCTCTCTGGCCCGACAGAACAGAGGACAATTAGGATTGGCTTCGGTACATATCCGTCACTAACTGCATGTGCGTTTTCTTTTCCGAGAGTTGCTGCATAATCAGGTGTAGGTGGAGAGGCATCAGTGCCACCTTATTTTATTTTATTTTAATTTATTTTTTTGTTTCCTTTAACATGGTTTATTTCCTTTCCTTCTCTCAATGATGAGCTGAGAGATCATTTTTGGATGTGAATTCTTGCCTGCCTCAGAATCTTCGAGGTTGTTGATAGGAAAATTTGGCACAGGTGTGTGATTCTTCTGCTAATTTAAGCTACTTTATCCGACTCAATGCCTGATGCAAATGAAAACCCCTGAATGAAAGCATTTTTTTCAAGTTGCTAAAATAAAAGTGCATCAGAAATGAAGCTCTAGCTAGATGAATCCTCCTAGATGCTAGATGATGCAGCCTGGCGAGTAGCTTGAAAACCATAGTAACATCATTGGGAAAAGGAGGTACAGAGTGTGTTCCTCCATGACTCTCAAGAGCCTTTGTCAAATACAGCTGAGGGGGACGCCTCACCCTGGCTCCTACACCAGGGCCCTGCGGAAGGAAGAAAACACAGATTAGGGAGCCCTACACTTGCTTTTAGTCGGCCATATTGAGGTGTATTTTACATACAGTAAAGCTCAGTCCTTTTCAGGGTACAGTTCTCTGAGATCAGAGAAGCACAGTTGTGTAATTACCACCATGTTCCAGAAATAGAACAGCCCCATCACCCCAAAATACTCCCACTTGCTCCTCTGTGCTTTACCTTTCCTCCACCCCAAGCCCTAGGATCCCCACGTATCTAGTTTCGTTTTTGTCTCTATTAAGTTTGCCTTTCCCAGCGTGTCCTATAGATGAGATCATAGAGTGTACAGATGTCTGTGTCTGGTCTCTTTCCCTTGGCATAGTGCCTTTGAATTTTATCTATGTTGAAGCAGGTATCAGTAGCCTGTCTCTCTTATTGCTGAGGGCGATGCCATTGTATAGCTGCACCACAGTTCACTTCTCTCCTGACCACTTGAAGGACATTTGTTTTATTTTGGGTGATGATAGATAGATAAAACCATTGTAAACTGTTGTGTATGGTACTTCATGTGAACGTAAGTTTTCTTTTCACTTGGGTAAATACCAAGGGACACGGCAGTGAGATTGTTGGGTCATGCGGCATGTTTAGGTTATGTTGTGTTTAAATTCATAAGGGAAATTATATATTCTTATAAGAAAAATATATTTCCTGGAAGAAAATTATGACCCTTCATGGTTATTGTGGTACGTAGAATCGTGGATCACCTGAAACAATGCACGGTCATGCTATTATCTCGGTTTGAACAGACATTGTGCAGTGGCTTTGCAGCAGATTTATCTTTCTAATTACATTTTTCTCCAAGCTGATGTTTAAATTAGTCAGTGCTCCCTGGGAATCTTCCAGGGCTGCAACCAAGAAGAAGGCTGCAGGCAGGGGAGAGGGCAGCCGGTTGAGATCATTGGGGCTGCAGATAATACACAAAGTGGATAACAAGCATGCTGGCGATCAATCGATGGACACCTCTCCAGTATTCTAATAGTTATGGAATGACAATTGTCCTATTTTGCTTATGCAGGGTATTGATTTTTTTCCTTATGGTGCAATACGAGTCAAGATTATCCCCATTTTTAAAAATGAAAGAATGAAATTCAGGTTTTCCCAAAAGGCCCCTTCCACCTGCCACCTCCTCCAAGTCAGTCAGCAAATGCCCATCGAGTGCCCATTTTCTTTTCCTCTCCTCTTTGGCTGCTGGGGGAGAGCTTGACGTGGGAAAAATGGTGTTTGTCCTTAGGAAGCCTTACTTCATTTGTTCAGGGAAATGAGGTTTGTATAGGAAGAAACAGCGACTCACATAAGGGAATCTGTCGTTGTGAGTGGCTACAGTAAGCGGACAAGAGTGTAAGCAGTTTAGGAGCACAGAGAAGGGCAAACTAAGTGGAATGGTCAGGACAGGCACAACAGAACAGATGCAGAATTGGAAGCGAGACTAGTAAAGGGATTTCTGCCAAGTTTGGGACCCCTGGTCCTCACTGTGTCCCCCCAGTGCCCGATGTGGTCCCCACATTAGCAGATATGTATCAAATACATGACAGGTAGGAGCCTTTCTTTTGTGTCTCAGATTTTAGTACATTCATTTCCCCCATATTCTAAGAGGGGTAGATACTCATTGCTAGATCACCAAGCATTACAGACTTCAGCAGGAAAAGCCTACAGTCTCCTTTATGTGCTGTCATTGCGATGGTCACTGCTAAACTTGACCTTCACCCCCCAGTTCTTCATGTGCCTGCCACTGTCACCCATTTGGCATCTGGAGTGTTCTTCAACTAGGTTTGTCACAACACGTTCTTCTATCTCAGCATAGAGTGCTATTTCATTCTTTAAAAGCCACAGCATCCCCGTTGTGGGGATGAACCAAAACTTCTTTACTCAACCTCTTATAAATGGGCCACTGGGGTATTTACAGGGAAGGTTTAGAAAGGTGGAGGGAAGAAGTGAGAGAGAGCTGGCAACACAGGTGATGGTGAGCAGTTAAGATGACTGTTCTTCTAGGAAATGGAAAATGTGAGGAAAAAGCCTTTGGTGAAAAATTCTACACCAGTGATAGAAGCCATAATTTCTTAAGATGAAGTAAATTAGAATATGAAAAGTCAAATCGTGAAATATCTAGGAGACAATATACGAAGATATTCTTATGATTGCAAAGCGGGAGAGGATTTCTTAAGACTCAAAAAGGGCTAAACATAAAGGAAAGGATAACTGAATTTGAGTATATTGAGTTTGTTGACAGTTCTCACTGAAAAGACACCACAAGGAATGAAAAGCAAGCCACAGATTGGGAGAATTTGCATTACACATAACTGACAAAAGATTAGTACCTACAATATATTTGAAAACTGATCTGATCATAAAAAGAAGCTAAGATAAGGTAGAATAATGCACAAAAGATAAAAGCAGATGTTGCATAGAAGACATATTTGAATGTCCTATAAACATATGAAAAGATCCTCAATCTCATTAGTAAGCTAGGAAATGCGAACTAAAATATCACTGAGCCATCATTTCACAGTTGCCCAATTGGTAAACATTTAAAAGTCAAACTACTAAGTGGCGATGAGGACATGGGGGATTGGGAACTCTCACTCACTGCTGGTAGGGGTATAAATTATTACCACTGCCAGGGGCTTGGTGTTGCCTAGGGTGTTTATTCTGCACTGTTGTATAACCCTTTACTGTAAAACTTAGTGGCTTAAGAATCATTTTATCATTCATAGTTTCTCTGGATCAGAAATTCTGGCAAGACCTTGCTGGGTCTTTTATCTCCAGGTCTCGCATAAAACTGTTATCAAGGTGTTGGCTTCTGATCTGGTCACAAGGCTTGACTAGGGAAGGATCCACTTCTAAGCTTAATCACATGGTTGTTTGCAAGATTCAATTCAGTGTCTTGTGGATCTGATGGGCCTTAGCTCTTTGCTGCCCTCTAGCCTGAGACCTCTAAGAGCTCCCTGTCTGCGGGGCTCTCCATAACAGAGGTGGGGTGGGGGTTGGGGTGTGTGTGGCTCTCAGGACAGCTGGTTTTATTGGAGTGAGCAAGTGAGAGCCAGTGAGAAGGAGACTTGAGACAGAAGACATAGTTGTTTTCTCTAAACCACTTAATTGAGTTATAATAATTTATATACCATAAAAGTCTCCTACTTAAAGCATCAGTTCACTGGTTTTTATATTCACACATTGGTGCAACCAACACTAGCATCTAATTTTAAAACATTTTCATGACCTTTAAAAAGAATCCCATCACAAACACAGGCAGCTGATCTTTGACAGAAGAGCAAAGACAATACAATGGGGCAAAGATTCGTCTTCTCTACCAACGTTTTTGGAACATATGGGCATCCACACGCAAAAACTAAATCAATGTAGGCACAGACTTGACACCCTTCACAGAAATTAACTCAAAGTAGATCACAGAGCTAGATGTAAAATGCAAAACTAGAACTACTAGAAGACAACATAGGAGAAAATCTAGATGACCTTGAATATGGTGATCATTCTGGATAACATCAAAGACGCGATCCATGAAGGAAGGAGTCGATAAGCAGGATTTCATTAAAATTTGAAACTTCTCTATGAAAGATGATATCAAGAGAATGAGAAGACAAACTGCTATCCACAATTTATAGTGAACTCTTAAAACTCAGTAATAAAAACAAACAAGCAACCTGACTTAAAAAAATAGGTCAAAGACCTTAACAGACACCTCGTCCCTGAGAAGATGCTCATCTCCTATGTCATCAGGGAAATACAAATGAAAGCAATGATGAGGTACAGCTGTACCTATTCAAATGGTCCAAATCCAGAATATTGACAACACCAGATGCTGGTGAAGATATGAACCAGTTAGAACTCTCATTCACTGCTGGTGGGAATACAAAATGGTACAGCTACTTGGGAAGACAGTTTGGTGATTTCTTATAAAACTGAATATATTCTTACCACATGAGCCAGTGATTTTTTACCCCCTTGGTATTTTCCCAAAGGAGTGGAAAACACATCCACACACAGATTTGCACAGGGATGTTTATAGCAGCTTATTCATTTAATTGCCCAAACTTGGAAGCAATAAAATTATCTTTCAGTGGGTGAAAAAATATACAAACTGTGGTGCACCCAGATAATGGAATATTATTCAGCACTAAAAAGTAATGGAAGGCATGGAGAAAAGTTAAGTGCATATTGTGAAGTAAGCCAAATAAAAGGCTACACAGTGTATGATGTCCACTAGATGACATTCTGGAAGAGGCAAAACTAGGGAGACAGTAAAAAGATCAAGTGCTTTCTACGGGTTGAGCAGGTGGCAAAGAGGGGCGGACAAATAAACAAGCATAGGATTTTTGGGTCAGTGAAAATACTTTGTATGGTAGTATAGTGATGGATGGACACCACTATACACAAACCTATAGAACGTACAGCGCCAAGAGTGAACTGTAATGTAAACTATGGATTCTAGGTGTCAATGAGTTGTAATGAACATACCACTCTGGAGGGGCAGGTTTATAATGAGGGAGTCTATGCATGGGTGGGGGCATGGGATATATGGGAAATCTCTACCTTCCTAATTTTGCTGTGAACATAAAATTACTCTAAGAAAATAAAGTCTTAAAAAATAAAAGGAGGGGTGCCTGGGTGGCTCAGTCGGTTAAGCGTCTGACTTTGGCCCAGGTCATGATCTCGCGGTTCGTGAGTTTGAGCCCCGCATCTGACTCTGTGCTGACAGCTCAGAGCCTAGAGCCTGCTTCGGATTCTGTGTCTCCCTCTCTCTCTGCTCTTCCCCCGTTTGTGCTGTGTCTCTCTCTCACACAAAAATAAAATAAACATTAAAAAACTGGAAATTTTGTCAATGTGAGAAAATAAAACAATTCTGAGACAGATGTAATGATTAAAAAAAATAAAAATAAAAAACAAAAGGAATTCCATACTCACTGGCAGTCACTCCCATTGTTGCCCTTCACCACCCCAGACCCAGACATTCAACCTGATAACACTTTCTGTTTTTAGGGATTTGCCTGTTCTGGACATTTCTCACCAGTGGAGCCTCACTGTATATGGTGTTTGTCACTGGGTTATTTCATTTAGCATGATGATTTTCAAGGTTCGTCTATGTGGTAGCATTTATCAATACTTGATTTCTTTTATTGTTTCACAATATTCCATTGCATGGATATACCCCACTTATTTATACATTCATGAGGTGGACACTTAGATTGTTCTTGGTTTTCATTATTATGAATTATACTGTCAGACGCATATGTATACAAGTTTTTATGTGGACATGTTTTTTTTTTAATATCTATTTAAATTCAAGTTAGTTAACATATAGTGTAATAATGATTTCAGGATTAGAATTTAGTGATTCATCACTTATATATAACACCCAGTGCTCATCCCAACAAGTGCACTCCTTAATGCCCGTCACACATTCAGCCCATCTCCTCACCAATACCTCTCCAGCAACACTTATTTTGTTTTCTGTATTTAAGAGACTCTTGTGGTTTGCCTCCCTCTCTCTTTTTATCTTATTTTCCTCCCCCTTGCCCTATGTTCATCTATTTTCTTTCTTAACTTCCACATGAGTGAAATCATATGATATTTATCTTTCTCTGAATGATTTATATTGCTTAGCATAATACATTCTAGTTCCATCCAAGTTGTTGCAAATGGTAAGATTTCATTCTTTTTGATCGCTGAGTAATATTCCATAATGTGTATATGTACCACATCTGCTTTATCCGCTTGTTAGTCCATGGACATTTGGGCTCTTTCTAGAATTTGGCTAATGTCATAGAGCTTCTAAAAGCACTGGTGGGCATGTGCCCCTTCAAATCAGCATTTTTGTGTCCTCTGGATGAATACCCAGTAGTGTAATTGCTGGGTTGTAGGGTAGTTCTGTCTTTAATTTTTTAAATGTTTATTTATTTTTGAGAGAGAGAGTCAGAGTGTGAGTGAGGAAGGAGCAGAGAGAAAGAGACACAGAATCTGAAGCAGGCTTCAGGCCCTGAGCTGTCAGCACAGACTCCGAGCCAAAGTTGTTTAACCGACTGGGCCACCCAGATGCCCCTATTTTTAATTTTTTGAGGAACCTCCATACTGTTTTACAGAGTGGCCGCAACAGTATGCATTCATGTGGACATGGTTTTTATTTCCCTTGGGTATATACTTAGGAGTGGAATTTCTGGTAACTCTAGGTTAAACTTTTTAAGGAACCGCAAAACTATTTTCCATAACAGCTGTATCATTTTACATTCCCACCAACAATGTACGAGAGATTCCATTTTTTCCATGTCCTTATCAATACTGATGATTACTTGTTATTTTGTTGTTGCCTATCTTTTTCATTATAGCCATCCTCGGGGTATGAAATGGTATCTCATAGTGGTTTTGATCTGCATTTCCCTAATGACTAACAACGTTGAGCACCTTTCCAAGTTCCTACTGATATTTGGAGAAGTATCTGTTTAGGTCCTTTGCCCATTTTTAAATTGGATTATTTGTCCTTTAATTATTGAGTTATAATGGTTCTTTCTATATTGTGGATATACATTCCTTGTCAGATAAATTCCTTGTCAATGATTTGCAAGTATTTTCTCCCATTTTGTGGCTTGTCTTTTCACTTTGTTGATGCTGTCCTTTGAGGCACCAAAGTCCTTAATATTGATGAAGTCCACTTTATCTATTTTTATATCTAGCTTGTGCTTTTCATCTTTTATCCAGCTTGTGCTTTTCATCTTGTATCTAAGAACATATTGCCTGCTCCAAGGTCACCTTTTGAAGCATCCTACCATATGTAGTAAGCTGAACATGAATTTTTCCCAATCAACCGGCCATTTATATCCTCCTAAGAATGAATCCTAAGGAAAGTTGCATGCGTGCACATCAAGAATATTAAGAGCAGCATAATCCATAGTATCGAAAGAAAATAGGAATGAAACATATGTTCATCAACCGTAGAAAGGATGGGCACACTTTGCTAGTCATTTAATGAAAATAAAAATGAACAAACAGCAGAGACGCACTTCCACATAGTGGATGTCTAAAATATCGTATATTTGGTGAAAAAAGCAAGACAGAAGAATCCATGCTGTTTTCATAAAGTTTATTTATAGAAAGTTCCAAGTGAGGCACAATTAAACGATATGTATTTAGGAGTAAATACATATGTGGAAAAACTATAAGATGAGCAAAGGATGAAGGCAAAATTTAAGATACTGGTTGCATTTGGAAGAGAGAAAGGGGGTATGATAAAAAAGGAACATAAGGGAAGCTTCTAAGGCACTGGTAACATTTTATTTCTTAGCATGGTAGTTGGTACTAGATCATTCTTTTATCTTTCTTTAAGTCATACATATATTATATATCCCTATATTATCTTTCTTTAAACCATTATTATACATGCATTTCACAATAAAACAGTTATGGTTTTCTGATAGATCATAAAAATTTTGAAATGCCTATGGTCTTATTGTTTAACTTCCCCCTGAGGTGGTATCTACCATTCCACAGACATTCCAGGTCTTAGTTGGAAACTTCCAGCAACAGTGATGGTGTCTAGCCCTACCCTTACAGAAACCAGTTCTTTTTTTTTTTTTATTTAAACAAGCTTGCCTTTTTTCAAGTCCGTAATGTGTTGAACTGAAAACTGTCTCCTAATGACTTTGCCTACTGGCAGTATTTCTACCCGAATAAGTCATGTAGAACTTTCTTTTTCTAAATGTTTATTTTGAGAGAGAGAGATTGAGAATCCTAAGCATGCTTTGCACTGTCAGTGCAGAGCTTAACTCAGGGCTTGATCCCACAACTCTGAGATCATGACCTGAGCCAAAATCGAGAAGTCAAGAGGTGGATGCTTAACTGACTGAGCCACCCAGGTTTCCCAGTCATGTATAACTTTCTAATCTCTCATTTATTACTACCCTTAAGTATTTTGAAATATCTACATGTGTCTTTCCTCTGGCACTCAAGCCTTCATTACCAAGTCTACTTAGGAAGTATCCTCTGTTTCTTGAAGTCCAGACCAAGAAAAGAATGGCTGGAGCCTTTTTAATCCTGGACCTTTCTTCCAAAGCCTCCTGGTTAGTTTCCGAAAAGCTATAGTCTAGTTGGCGGGAAGTGAGCTGAACTGAAGAAAGGAATTTAACTGTTTTTTTTTTTTTAAATTTTTACTTAAAATTTTTTTTAATGTTTTATTCATTTCTGAGAGAGAGTGAGAGAGACAGCATGAGCAGGGGAGGGTCAGAGAGAGAGGGAGACACAGAATCTGAAACAGGTTCCAGGCTCTGAGCTGGCTGTCAGCACAGTGCCCGATGTGCAGCTCAAACCCACGAACCACGAGATCATGACCTGAGCTGAAGTCAGTTGCTTAACCGACTGAGCCACCCAGGTGCCCCAGGAATTTAACTGTTAAAGTCTGTGACACAGAGAAGACATACTATAGGAATTTAGAAAATAATTCTCAGGAAAAGATTCAGTTTGCTTAAAAGGAGATATAAAGTGTTTATTATTTACTAATTTGAGTCACGGTTTAAAATTTTAATTTGATTTGTCTGTTGAGTAATATGACTGCAAACCAAAGAGAGGTACACAATGACAATTGAATTTAACTTTGATTTTACACAGAGCTGCCCTTCAGAATTCATGAAAGATGAAAGATATTAACATTATCTAAACATCAATATTAGTAACATGATGGGTAAGAGATCTCTTATGCAAGCATTTAAAAACAGCGGGTCCCAGGGGTGCCTGGGTGGCTCAGTCGGTTAAACATCAGACTTCAGCTCAGGTCATGATCTCATGGTTTGTGGGTTCAAGCCCCATATTGGGCTCTGTGCTGATAGCTCAGAACCTGAAGCCTGCTTCCAATTCTGTGTCCTCTCTTCCTCTCTTTCTCTCAAAAATAAATAAACATTAAACATTTTTTAAAATAGCAGTTCCCTCCCTCCCTGAAGGACAGGGATCCGCCCAGTATTTATTCATTGTTTATGAATTGACATTTTGGGGACTCTGATGTGTTTCAGTTAGATCCCTTTGGGAGGGACGCCCAAGCCCTTTGTTCATCACTTCTTAGCGGTCATTTTGCTTCTCGGGTTCTTGTCTCTAAATCGGTGATCAGAGCTCTACCGATTTCAGGACTGGCAGTCAGGACGGGATGTGATGATGCTTTCAAAGAGCTTAGTCTTTGGGCCTGGCGCACGGTAAACTCTCAACGGCCACAAACATTGCTGTAATTTACCCCCGTTCGCTCAAGGATTCAGTAGCTCCGGGCTCCACAGTTCCACAGCTCCGTCCTAGGGCTTTCTCTTTCTTCTCAAGGACTTCCCTTGTTGCAGATCAAGCTTAGATATTTGAGGTGGTCCCTGGGAGTTGAAAAGGGGAATTGTGAACCCCAAGAACCCCATCCCGTTTGCGGCAAAGTGGTCATAATTTGGAAAACTTGAAAATTGGGAGATGGCACATGAAATCCATAGATTCTAGGGTCTCTTTAACATCTGCAATATTCACCTCATGGGACCATGCTTCCACCAGACCTGCCGGGTTAGAATCAGCCGTAGTTTCCTACCTGACCCGGGGCACACTTTCTCCAGATCCCCGACCCCTCCAGCCTGGTCACTTTCTCTCCCATTCAACACGGTTGGTCCCTGTGGTCAGTAAGCCTGCATTCCTTCCTCTTCCTAACTGAAAAGACCTTCCTTTCGTGGAGGCCATGAGCTGGGGTTTTGCTGTCATAGATTTTAGCTTTTGACTTTTTTCAGAAAATTTGGAATTTCTTCTTGCTTGTCAGAGAAACTTTTTTTTCTCCCCCTGCAGCAGGTTTCTTTTTGTACTCTCCAAGAACAGCTTGCTGGCTTGCAAAAAAGAAGAAGCAGGGTTCTTTGGGGAGCTGTCAGAAAGAGCAGATGCAGCCTCAGCATGGCGCTCCTGATCCCCGCAAGTGGCACATAACGCTTTATTTGTAAAGAGAAGGGCAGAGAACTTCTCTTCTCCCCACGTCTCGATTTGCATTTTATTAGGCACCCAGTAGGATGGTTTGCACATCACCATCTTCCCTCACAGATCTCTCTATCAACCCCCAATCTACCAGAGGGCAAAACACAGGGATGTAAAAAAAAAAAAAAAAAAAGAAAAAAGAAAAAAAAAAAAAACCACCCAGGACGGTGTTAAAAGGAATCAGAAAAATGCAGCTCACAACTGTGACTTTTTATCCTTCTTCAAAAAGTGCCTTTTGTTTATAAGATTTCCGCGGGAGATCAGTGGCCTCTGCCCAGAAATACAGAGGTAGCGTAAGGTTAGGCAGAGGAAGGCTGTCGTAGGGCAGAGAGGCAGAGAGACGGGGTTCAGCCCTCCATTTGCTGGCTGTGCGTTCTGGCATAAACCACATCACGCGGCAGCCTCAGTTTCCCAACGGCCTCTCTCGTTGCGCTGCCCTGGATGCAGTGGAGGAGCACGTGTACCTTCCCTGCCCTCCTCCTTCCTGCTGTCCCTCCTCCCCTTCACCTCTGCACTTCCCCTCCTCCAGGGTTTGCGTATGGTTTCCGTATTCACTTCTGCCTAAGTCGGATCTTCCGAAGAAGAGCTTGGCTTGACTCCTTAACTCAGTGGATGCGATTATTTTAATTATTATAATGGAATCCTGCTCTTGAAACAAGGGGAAAGAAAGAAACATTCCTCCCCAGGATTTTATTAAATAGAAGGTGGGAAGCTACTACAGACAATTACGATTACCTTCAACTGGGAGCGTGACCTGGAGAATAGTTTGACGCGTGGAAGAAAGACCAAGCGAGTTGTGTTTGGATCGGTTTATCTTCAAAATACATTGTGCAAAGCGGAGAAATGGTTTATGTGCAACTTCCTTTGTTCTTAGAGCAGCGTGGCACCTGGCCATTCTGCAGTTAGTTGAACCTATCTTTGGTGTAACAATTTAGATTTTATTTTTTTATTTAAATTTTGTTTAAAACTTTATTTTTGAGAGAGAAGGGGTGGGAGGGAGGGAGGAACCGAGAGAGAGGAAGACACAGAATCCGAAGCAGGCTCCAGGCTCTGAGCTGTCACCACAGAGCCCGACACGGGGCTCAAACCCACGAACTGTGAGATCATGACCTGAGCCGTAGTAGGGCGCTTAACCGACTGAGCCCCCCAGACGCCCCACAATTTAGATTTTAAAAAAGTAAAGCTGTCAGCTCATTCCTGAGGCGATTGGGGGGTACAGCTGAAGTTTGGCATCAGTGTTAACTTGAAGTATAATAAAAGTATTTCATGAAGAAGTTTAGTTTTCTTTTCAAAGGTGCATAGGGGATGGCTTTGCTCGAGTTCTTTCACTTTTCCAGGATATTGAGAAGGGATTGGACTGTTCAGATGCTCCCAGCCTCTCACCTGCTGCATGGTGAAGTTAGATATTCCATATCTCTGGAAGGTTGAAGTCAGAGATCTCTTCCAGGCCTATGGCTCAATGAGGCACCACAGGATTCATTCTATAGGCTGGTGAAATTCATATCTCTTGTCTTTGCATTTCTTATACCCCTTCCCATGGAACAAAGATCGTCTCCTGTGCAGTGATTTCCTCTGTTACAACAGAGGAACATCCTAACAATATGTGAAGAGCTTCATTTCAGCACTTAATACACTTCGCCATAATTATCTGTGTATGTATGTGTTGTCTCTCAGTTTCCTGATGACAAATATCAAGTCGCAGTCATACTTTTATTCCTGGCGCTCACCATAATAGGCAAGTACTTGGTAGGAGGCAAACACAATGCTGGTTGAATGAAAGAGAATGAGTGAACATGCCCTCTGCTGCAGTTGTAAGTTGGGCCCACATTTTTTCTTCTTCACACATACGTACACCCACCATAGGAGAAGTTTGGGTAAATAGGGAAAGGTTTCCGGGAGGGAAGAGACTCATCCACATTCCGGCTCTTTTTTTTTTTTTTTTCAGGGTACTCTAAGCAAGTTTATTTTTTTATATTTTTCCTTTCATAGTTTATTGTCAAGTTGGTTTCCATATAACACCCTGTGCTCATCCCAACAAGTGCCCTCCTCCATGCCCATCACCCCCCCTTTCCCTCTCCCCTACCTCCATCAGACCTTAGTTTGTTCTCAGTATTCAAGAGTCTCTCATGGTTTGCCTCCCACCCTCTCCCCAACTATTTTTCCCCTTCTCCTCCCCCATGGTCCTCCGTAAAGTTACTCCTAATCTACCTATAAGTGCAAACATATGGTATCTGTCCTTCTCTGCCTGACTTATTTCACTCAGCATAACAACCTCAAGTTCCATCCATGTTGCTACACATGGCCAGATTTCATTCTTTCTCGATGCCATGTAGTACTCCATGGTATAGATAAACCACATCTTGATCCATTCATCAGTTGGTGGACATCTTAGACTCTTTCCATGATTTTGCTATTGGTGAGAGTGCTGCTCTGAACATTGGGGTCCACGTGCCCCTATGCATCAGCACTCCTGTATCTTTTGGGTAAATTCCTAGCAGTGCTATTGCTGGGTCATAGGGGAGTTTCTTAATTTTTTGAGGAACCTCCACACTGTTTACCAGAGGGGCTGCACCAGTTAACATTCCTACCAACAGTGTAGGAGGGTGCCCGTTTCTCCACATCCTCTCCAGCATCTATAGTCTCCTGATTTGTTCATTTTAGCCATTCTGACGAGTGAGGTGGTATCTCAGATCTTTTGTTGTCTGATCTGCATTTCCCTGATAGTGACGGGCACTGAGCATTATTTCATGTGTCTATTGGCCATCTGGATGTCCTCTTTGAAGAAGTGTCTGTTCGTGTCTTCTGCCTGTTTTTTCACTGGATTATTTGTTTTTCGGGTGTGGAGTTTGGTGAGTTCCTTATAGATTTTGGATACTAGCCCTTTATCTGATATGTCATTTGCAACTATCTTTTCCCATTCCGCCAGTTGCCTATTAGTTTTATTGATTGTTTCTCTTGTTGTGCACAAGCTTTTGATCTTGATGAGGTCTTAATAGTTCATTTTTGCTCTTGATTCCTTTGTCTTTGGAGATGTGTCAAGTAAGAAATTGCTGTGGTTGAGGTCAAGGAGGTTGTTTCCTGCTTTCTCCTTTAGGATTTTGATTGTTTCCTGTCGCATATTCAGGTCCTTTATCCATTTTGAGGTTCTTTTTGTGTATGGTGTGAGGAAGTGATCTAGTTTCATTGTTCTGCATGTTACTGCATGTCCGGTTCTTCCAGCATCACCTATTAAAAAGGCTATCTTTTTTCCATTGGATACTCTTTCCTGCTTAGGTCAAATGCCATACATTTGTGGGTCCAATCCTGAGTTCTCAATTCTATTCCATTGGTCTATGTGTCTGTTTTTGTGCCAATACCATACTGTCTTGATGATAAAAGCTTTGTAGTAGAGGCTAAAGTCTGGGATAGTGATGCCTCCTGTTTTAGTTTTCTTCTTCAATATTACTTTGGCTATTCAGGGTCTTTTGTGGTTCAATACAAATTTTAGGATAGTTTGTTCTAGCTTTGAGAAGAATGCTGGTGCAATTTTGATTGGGATTGTGTTGAATGTGTAGATTGCTCTGGGCAGTAATGACATTTTAACTATATTTATTCTTCTAATCCATGAGCATGGAATGTTTTTCCATTTCTTTGTGTCTTCTTCAATTTCCTTTAAAAGTTTTCTATAGTTTTCATCATACAGATGTTTCATATCTTTTTGGTTAGGTTTATTCCTAAGTATTTTATGGGTTTTTAATGCAATTGTGAATGAGATCAGTTTCTTGATGTCTTTTTCTGTTGCTTCATTATTGGTGTATAAAAATGCAACCAATTTCTGTACATTGATTTTGTACCCTGCAACTTTGCTGAATTCATGGATCAGTTCTGGTAGGCTTCTGGTGGAGACTGTCAAGTTTTCTATGTAGAGTATCATGTTGTCTGCAAAAAGTGAAAGTTTGACTTCTTTTTTTGCCAATTCTGATGCCTTTTATTTCCTTTTGTTGTCTGATGGCTGATGCTAGGACTTCCAGCACTATGTTAAACAACAGTGGTGAGAAGGGACATCCCTGTCGTGTTCCTAATTTCAGGGGGAAAGCTCTGTTTTTCCCCATTGAGGATTATGTTAGCTGAGGGCTTCTCATAGATGGCTTTGATGATGTTTAAGTAGGTTCCTTCTATCCCAACTTTCATGAGAGTCTTTATTAAGAAGGGATGCTGTATTTTTTCAAATGCTTTTTCTGCATCTATCGACAGGATCATATGGTTTTTATCTTTTCTTTTGTTAATGTGATGTATCACATTGATTAATTTGCAAATATTGAACCAACACTGTAACCCAGGAATGAATCCAACTTGATCATGGTGGATAATTCTTTTTATGTGCTGCTGAGTTCGATTTGCGAGTATCTTGTTGAGGATTTTTGCATTCACATTCATCAAGGATATTGGCCTGTAGTTCTCTATTTTTGATGGGTCTGTGTCTGGTTTTGGAATCAAAGTGATGCTGGCTTTGTAGAATAAGTCTGGAAGTTTTCATTTCATTTCTATTTTTGAAATAGCTTGAGAAGAATGGGTATTAACTCTGATTTAAATGTCTGGTAGAATTCCCCAGGAAAGCCATCTGGCCCAGGGCTCTCATTTGTTGGGAGATTTTTGGTAACTGATTCCATTTCTTCACTAGTTATGCGTCTGTTCAGATTTTCTATCTCTTCTCATATAAATATTGGTAGTGTGTGTGTGTTAAGGAATTTGTCCATTTCTTCTAAGTTGTCCAGTTTGTTTTCATATAATTTTGCATAGTACTCCTTGATAATTGCTTGTATTTCTGAGGGATTGGTTGTAATAATTCTATTTTCATTCATGAATTTGTCTATTTGGGTGCTCTGTCTTTTTTTTTTTGAGAAGCCTGGCTAGAGGTTTGTCAATTTTGTTTATTTTTTCAAAAAACCAACTCTTGGTTTCATTGATCTGTTCAACTGCTTTTTGGATTCTATATTGTTTATTTCTGCCCTCGTTTTTATTATTTCTCTTCTTATACTGGGTTTAGGGTGCTCTTGTTGCTCTCCTTCTGGTTCCTTTAGGTGTGCTATTTGATTTTGTATTTGTGCTTTTTCTAATTCTTGAAATAGGCCTGGAGTGCAATATACTTTCCTCTTAAGACTGCCTTTGCCACATCCCATAGAGTTTGGATGGTTGTATTTTCATTTTCATTGGTTTCCATATATTTTTTAATTTCTTCTCTAATTGCCTGATTGGCCCATTCATTCTTTAGTAGGGTGTTCTTTAACCTCCATGTTTTTGGAGGTTTTCCAGACTTCTTCCTGTGATTGATTTCAAGTTTCATAGCATTGTGATCTGAAAGTGTACATGGTATGATATCAATTCTTTTATGTTTATTGAGGGCTGCTTTATGACCCAGTATGCGATCTATCTTGGAGAATGTGCCATGGGCACTTGAGAAGACAGTAAATTTCATGGCTTCAGGATGTAGAGTTCTAAATACATCTGTCAAATCCATTTGGACCAATGTGTCATTCAAGTCCATTGTTTCTTTAGTGATTTTCTGTCTGGTTGATCTATCCATTGCTGTAAGTGGAGTATTAAAGTCCCCTGCTATTAGCACATTCTTATCCATAAGATTGTTTCTGTTTGTGATGAATTGTTTTATATATTTGGGTGCTTCTGTATTCAGTGCATAGACATTTATAATTGTTAGCTCACCCTGATGGATAGACCCTGTCATTATTATATAATTCCCTTCTTCATCCCTTGTTACTGCCTTTACTTTAAAGTCCACTTTGTCTGATATAAGTATGGCTACTCCAGCTTTCTTTTGACTTCCAGTAGCATGATAGATATTTCTCCATCCCCTTACTTTCATTTCGAAGGTGTCCTCAGGTCTAAAATGAGTCTCTTCTAGACAGCAAATAGATGGATTTTGTTTTGTTTTTTAATCCACTCTGCTACCCTATGTCTTTTGATTGGAGCACTTAGTCCATTTACATTCAGTGTTATTATTGAAATTATGGGTTTAGAGTCATTATGTTTTTTGTAGGATTCATGCGTATAGTGGTGTCTCTGGTACCTTGTGTTCCTTGCAACATTTCCCTCATAGAATCCCCCTCAGGATTTCTTGTAGGGCTGGTTTAGTGGTGATGAATTCTTCCAATTTTTGTTTATTTGGGAAGATTTTTGTCTCTCCTTCTATTCTGAATGACAGGCTTGCTGGATAGAGGATTCTTGGCTGCATATTTTTTCTGTTCATCACATTGAAGATCTCCTGCCATTCCTTTCTGGCCTGCCAAGTTTCAGTAGATAGGTCTGTCACCACTCTGATAGGTCCCCCTTTGTATGTTAGGGCCCTTTTATCCCTACCTGCTTTCAGAATTCTCTCCTTGTCCTTATATTTTGCCAGTTTTGCCATGATATGTCATGCAGAAGATCGATTTAAGTTACATCTGAGGGGAGTTCTCTGTGCCTCTTGGATTTCACTGTCTGTTTCCTTCCCCAGATTAAGTTCTCAGCTATAATTTGTTCAACTGCTCCTTCAGTGCCTTTCCCTCTCTCTTCCTCTTCTGGAATTCCTATGATATGGATATTGTTCCATTTGGTTGTATCACTCAGTTCTCAAAGTCTCTTTTCATGCTCTTGGATCAGTTTATCTCTCTTTTTCTCAGCTTCTTTTTCTATAATGTGTCTTCTCATCCACGTATTCTCCTCTCTGCCTCTTCAATCTATGCATTGGATGCCTTCATTTTATTATGCATCTCATTTATAGCACTTTTTAATTCATCACAACTATTTTTAAGTTTCATAGTCTTTGTAGCAATAGCTTCTCTGATGTCTTCCATGCCCTTTTCAAGCCCAGTGATTGGTTTTATGACTACTATTCTAAATTCTTGTTCAGTTATGTTGCTTATATTTGTTTTGAGCAGTTCTTTAGCTGTCATTTCTTCTTGGAATTTCTTTAGAGGCGAGTTCTTCCATTTCGTCATTTTGGCTAGCTTTCTGTCTCTTGTTAGTTTTAAAAGCTTGTTATGTACTCTGCACCTGTGAGTACTGCTGTATTAAAGAAGGCTCATTGACTGTCCAGGGCTTGTCCATTCAGGAAATGTTTCTTTTGTTGAGACTTTGGTTATTTTATTTCCCTACTCATAGTGGTATTTGGAACTTGTTTCTTGAGGTAGCCCTGGAAAAGAATACAGACAGACAAACACACAGGGAACAAAGGCACGCAAACGCACAGACAAATCCAACAACCAAACTGATAGGGAAAAAGAAAAAGAAAAAAAGAAAAGAAAAAGAAATAATCCAAAAGACAAAGGATAGTCTAAAAGCATAAAACCAGAATTCCCAGCTACAAATAAAAAGCAGAGTATATGCGGTGCTGATGGAAGAGCATATACAAGGAGAGAAATGACAGGGTGGGGAGGAAGTGAAATTGGACAATGACCAGGCAGAGAGACTAAGGGGCTTATTTCAGAGAGAGGCAGAGAGACTAAGGGGCTTATTTCAGAGAGAGAAAGAGGAGAATATGGTAAGAGGCGAGGATAAAGAAACGAAGATAACGTTACTCAGAGAAACTATATAGTCTGATTACTCCAGAGAGAGAGAGAGAGAAAGGTGGACGTGTAGAATATACATCTAGAGAATGGATTAAATGTGACTTTTAAGCAAACCAATGACCAGAGTGTCCAGTCCAGCAGAGGGGGGGGGATATGAATGAGACAAGGGAAAATAAATCTGAATAGAAAGAATTGATCTACAATTAATCACAGCAGTGTATCCATGTTGGTCTTGCCCAGGCCTCTGTGGGTGGGAAAAAAAGCACCCCTCTAGCGGGGATGGGCGTGGTTTGGTGTAGGAAGGTCTTTTAGCCTCCACTGCCTCCCACTGGCCACTCCCTGAGGCCCCGCCCTTGTGGTTGTGAGGAGAAAAATGTGGCGCCGCAGTCCCTTCTGGAACCAAGCGCTGCAAGCCACTCCTTCGGGTCCGATCCCCTGTGCTGGGGACGTAGCCAAGGTGGGCCATATTCTATGTCCCAAGCCCCTCCTCGTTTCCAGGTCTTAGTCCACGCGCTTTATTGATACCACCTGAAATATAATCCCTCAGGCCAGGCTGATTCCCAGCCAGGGATCGAGCCGGGAGAGCAGCAGAGCAGTGTCTCCTGGCACCACCTGGGACAGGGCACCCAGCCCAACATCAGCACCACAGCTAGAAATCACTCTCTGACCCGAACCGAGGTTTTTGTCTTCTCCAGGGACAGTTCTATGAGCAGTTTCAGCTGCTCTTTCTTTTTTCCTTGACTCACCGAGCCTCCCTGAGAAGGGGGTTCCCCCCATTCCCTCCGTGTCTCCAGGTTCTGGCCCAATTTTACCTTCCTCAGTTCTCACTCACACCGTATGAGGTTGTTTTCTCAGAGGACTCTGTCTCTTTTCCTCCCAGACTCCTGCGGTTCAGTGTCCTATGGCTTCAGGCCTTCTCTGTTTGAGAGATGGGGGTGAGCAAAATGCACGGGGCTCCCTGCTTCTCCACCAGCTTGTCTCACTTTCCAGCTCTTTGACACAGGCTTTGCCACTGGGGAGGGGATGGTGGGAGAGGCAGTTAATGAAACAGCCAGGGGTTGATGCATAAAGGGTCTTACAAACAACAACACAAAACCTTGGCTTTCATTGGTTAGTTTGTTTTAAGCGTGGTCCTCGTGAGAAACAGACTCCACCCCTCACTTATCCCAATCTTTCCCAAGGTGAAGGTTACAGTGGAGATGCTTTACCTTTACCACGAATACACCTGTCCGATGCCTGGTCTTTACCTTCTATACTCTTGATACTATAGTTGTCCATCATTGTAGAGAAACCTTCTCTTGCAACAAGAGCAAGAATTGCATACATGTAGAAAAAGCCTAGACAGAATGTCAGATCTCAGGTCTGGTCAGTTTTCAGGCAGGGCTAACCAGCTCCTGGCAAAGGGAAATCCTTCCTAGAAACTGTAGGTGAGCAAGGTGAGCGGAGTCTCTGAAGGAGTGATTCTGAAGTGCACTCACTGGGCTGAAACTGGGAACCTATGGGCTACCCACTCAGCTCCCACAGTGAATGTTCCTGGTGGGGTTCTCTGATGAAACGATCTCAGTTCCTGTGGCCCTTCTGTGCTGACTCTTCTTCTCTGGACCCTGAGGCATATCTCTTCTCTTATTTCTTATTTCTTGCCCTTGTGTCTAAGCTCTCTCTTCGACTCAGGGAAAGCTTTTATTGTTGGACGTAGCAAACAAGGCCTTTATTTCTCTCACAGAGCTTTTCCCAAATATTTTTCCAGGCCATCTGATCCCTTCTGAAATTGCCTAAGGATTGCACCTTCGGGAAGCAAAAAAAAAAAAAGGAATACTGCCTTTTCTCCCTCTGTTTTCTTCCTGGTTTCACTTCCCTACCTGAGGCAATATGTGTGGAAATGGCCTACCTGACTTAAAGGGGTTGGGAAATGGTGATTGGTGGAGACTGAAACAGCTGATAGGAAAGAAATAGAGTTACAGATTGAAAAAGACCATCTTGCCAAGTTTGCTGTGCTGTGGCAAATTCTCCCTATAGGTGATAGGAAGCCATGGGAATTTGAGCAGCATAACAATGTCATCAAAGTTGACCTTTATGACTGGCCTGTTTTATTAACTCATACAGGGAACTACCCTGTTGCCAGTATGGACTAGGAATTATGTGGGGTAAGATATGAATAAAAGACAACACTCAGGTCTTCAGAGTGCCTTGAAAACATAATAGAATAAAATATTGTATCCATAAATAAAAGAGACTCATATATATATATATATATACACACACACACACACCCAGTACTCTGGGTGGTACAGAATGGATTTCAAGTATTACAAAGGTGGATAGAGGAAAGAACTAGTGGCTTGGGGGGAGCCCTGTGGAGGTTGTACTTGAGTTGAGCCTCAAAGGATGAAGGATCAGAAGTTTGATTGACGAGAGGAGTGACGGGTGAAGTGGTGCATACTCCGTATTTGCCTCTCCTCTTCTACCCCTCTCAGGAGTCTCTGGATTTGTTTATGGACCCACATGTTCTGGGAAGCTTACGCCACTCTTACTTCTAGGAGTAGATCGCATGGCCTTAGACAGTCATCATTCCGTCCCTCCTAACTCTTCATTCCCAGGCCTTGGCGATTAATTCGGTCTCTTGTGTTCCTGTCAGGATAGTGTGCAGATGTGAGGCCCAGAACAGCTGCACGAGAGAAGCCATTTTTAGAATGATGACAACACGGAGTTGGGTATATTCAAGGGAATCAAAGAAAAATGGTGGAGGACATCTCCAGATCATACGGAAGCCTACTCCAACCCTGAACGTCTTAGTTACTTGATACAATAAACGCCTCTCTGAATTGGGCCTTCTGTGCCTGGTACTGACACATATTACCTGAGAGAGCTGATTGCCGTATGCTGGCCTATGATTGGAAATAATGCGTAGATCCTTTGGAGGGAAGATTTGAGACTGCAGAAGGAGAGAGTGATGACAGGCAGACATTGGCTTGTGGAGCTAATATTGAATTCTGGAGGGTCTTGAATGCTACACTGAGGCAGACACGTGGCCTTGCTTGATAATAGAAAGAAGTTACTAAACATTTTATAAAGATGTAAGAATGATGTTGGCCACCAAAACTCAGGACCAGAAATCACATAATGAGCCTGGAGAAGACTCTTATCTTAGTTTTCAGGTTCTCTTTTCCTAAAAAGGAGACCCACTGGGGCCAATTAATACCTCCCCAAGCCTTTATATTGCCAGATACGATCTTTATACCAGGCTTCTAGAACTGCTCCCATAAAGTTTAAAAGTTGGTGTGTGTAAGTTTATGTGTTTCCTTGGAAGATGTATTTGCTATATTGCTTCTGCTTGAAATAAAATGTGTTTCCAAAGTTATAAATATGAAGTTTAGAAGAGAACATATTTCTTGGGAGGGATTTATTCTCTGTGAAAGGTTTTGAAGTCTGTTTTCCATTTTTTTCTTTATCTCCACTCCTTCAGAACGGTGTTTGTTTTTGCCATTATGCAAGATTTGCAGCCAGCCTCTCTATAGTGTTTGTATATTATTCCTTAATCAGATAAGAAAATCACTCTAAGCTTTATCTAGAAATTTCCATAGTAAGTATGGTTTAAAAAAATTTCAAGTAACACTAAGAAAAGGACTAAACCTCACCAGGTGTGAACACAATCGTCCATAGTAAACAAAAACTCCGAGCAGATAATGGGTAGTACAGGTTCATACGAAACTCCAAGTTCAAAGACTATGTATATTTACATTTTCAGGTAATATCACTTAATAATAAGGAATATCTTGCACTTCATGATTTATTTCAGAACAGACCATTTCTACTGAACTCAGTTTCATAAAAGTTTACAAATAAAAAAAACCCAGAGTGCCTCTTTTTATTGTACATCATTGATTTGGTGGGGGGACAAGTGTGGTTTCTGAGCACTTGCCACCTGCAGATGTTGCTTAAGACACCTCCATGTACAGCACATTCGAGAGGCTCACCTCTGGGTAGCACCCAAAGGTGCTGCTGACCTTGGGAAGATTTGGGCTAAAGATCTGAGCGTTAAGTTTACTTGGCCAGTTACAGTTTAGTTTTCAGGGGCAAAACAGTGATCAAAGTTCAGTTTTCTGAGTCTCTTTGTTTTCTTCTCAGTATAGTTCCTTAATGCACTATTTGAGTGAGGAAAAACGGACGTGATTTCTTTTTTAATGGGGAAGAGGAAGGGCCTGGTGGACCCAGTCAACAGGGTTGTTATGAAAATCGAAACAGTTTGTATATATGGAAAGCTATTACACCATTCACGCAATCATTTAGCCACTGATACCACATGTTGAAGGCTTAGTTTCCTTCAAGATTTGAGTCTCTAGCAGAGCCCCAGAATCCTAGACAGGCTAGCAATCATATTAGACTCTGTTATACTATAGATGTGGATCTTCTCAAAGGGGGACACGTTGGGGCCAGGGATCAACAGAGATGTTAGAAGATAAAAGTATTCCATGGGGGATAAGTTTTCTTTGTCTACAATAGTATTTTCTAGCTGGTAGATCATGCAATATGTGTTACAAATAACAAAAACAAACAAGCAAAATATAAAAAAAAAAAAAAACCCACACAACAAACTTTAATGATGGGTGACTGTCTCTCTCCCGTCCCTCCATGTTCTGTTAATTTGCTCTACCTGATAAGCTTGTAATATATTAGTAGATCTTTATTTGATTTAACACGGCATTCCTCAAAGTATGTTTCATAGAACACTACTCCTACAAAATAATCTAATAAAAAAATTGTTGTGGAATCGGTTAAATGTGGGAAGCTCAATAAATTATAGACCCGCCTTGGAAGCATCATCAGCATACTAAAGGCTCTGAGAAGTCCTGCAGCAAAAAGACTTGTTTAACTGTCCCAGTTTTCCCCTACTGACTTGATCCATGCAATCATTTTATGCCCTTTATCTAAATCTTTCTAGGAAAGTCAGCATTATTGAGCATGGACAAAGATAAGCAGTAGGCAACACGGTGGCTCTTATACCAGGACAGCTAACACAGGACAGAAGGAGAGGAAGAGCCTATGAACTTTCCTGACCAGTCTACAGAGGCAAGCTACATATGCAGCTATGTGACTTATGGTCAACAATGACCAGAGCCAACAGGAAAGGCAACAGGTCTATAGCACATAAAAAGTCATCATACAAATGAAATTCACAAATTCATAATAAGTAAGATATCTTCCTTGCTTTGTCTCCTTCCTCTGCTCTATCCAACTTCCTGCCCAGGACTCTAGAACCATCTCTAGCACCATCTAGTTTGGTGCCACATTAGGCTTCTAGCAAGGACTCACTTTACTTTGATTAGATCAATTGATTCCTAAGCTTGATGACACAAGCATACTTTTCATTCCTTGTGATCGCTTCACCTGGCACTCAAAATAACAGGGCCACCACGGAACGCTGTTTTAGTAACAGAATTATCATCCACAAGTATTTATTGCCTACTTTTGTGTAAAAGGCCTGAAAGTCATTGGTTGGTGACACTGTGGTTCCTGCCTTCAAGCAATTCATAGTCTAGTTGAAGAGACATCAGAAGGAAGCGACAGCCACTTTGCTGGGATGTTTAAGTTTCCAATCAAGGGCTGCAAACTGAGGTAATGAAGAAAAGACTTCAAAGCAGAAGAATACCTCCATCAGAGCTAGAAAGGAGGGTGGAGTTCATGGTGGCAGAATGTTAGAGCTGGTGGTGCCCATAATCATCATTGTGGTTATTATGCCTCTTATGCTCTCCCTCTCTAGCAAGGTCAGTAGGAAGGTCAGTAGACTTACAGTGCAAAATGACGTTGGCAATGAATCCCTCACTTTGATGGGGCACAGAGATGTATTCTCTCTTTTCTGGGAGGTCATGGCCTGATGGGGAGGGAACACAGCAAATGCTAAGTGTTATGACAAGGAGAGGTAATGGATAGTATGGGAGTACAGAGGAGGGAAGCCAGCCCAAGTTGGGAATTAGCGGGGATCAAAAGAAGGAGCCCAGGTTTGAAGGATGAAAAAGGCTCTACTGACCAAGGGCCCGAAACATCTGTGCAAAGGTAGAGAGAAATGAGAATTGCCACTCTGCTAGGGGACCCAAACTAGAACATGGGATCATGGTAGGAAGTCGGCATTGGAAGGTGGGCAGGGACCGGATGCCAAAGGCCCTGTATGGTATGCCAAGGGAGTTCATATTCATTGGTCCAGGGAGTCAGAAGACCTAGGTCCCAGTCTTTTGCTGCCAAGTGCTGGTTAAGCAACGCTGTTGACCTCTTCGCAGGCCTCAGTTTTCTGTTCTGTACTCAGATTAGCCTCTTTGAGGTTCTTCTAGTTTTAATGATCTTTGTGGTAGCGGGTTTAATGAATTATGGCCTTTCTTGCCTTGCTTCTCTCCCTGGTCCACCTTTGTCAGGAAGTCCTACATTGAACAGGGCGTGTTAGCTACCTGTGTTCATGGGCAGTAGTTTTCCACGTCAACCCATTAGGAAAAGTCCACTTTTCCCTCCTTGGTCTTTGTGTCCGAGTGGAACAAAGACGTGTGGCAATGCCAAACTGGAGTGATTATTATTCAGACTTCTCCCTCTTCCATACTGTGTGGTCTTTTTCATGTTTGTGTGACTTTTCTGTTTTCATTGGACCAAATACAATGAATTTAATGCACTCTTTATTAAATTCCATTTCGCACAACTGGAAAGAATTCTATCTCCTCTCTGCTTTATAGGTTTGCACGTATTACTAAATACTTGGGCTTTTAAAACATGTTTGTGGCTGTTTTCTATTTTGTTATGCTTTAACTTGGTGTGAATATTTTTGAGAAATGAAAAAATTAAGAAACTGGAAAAAAAGTAATTAACATGTGTTTTCATCCCCCAGAATTCACTGCTGTTAAAATTTGTCAATATTTGCTTTAAGTTCCACTTAAATGTTTCAATAAGATAATAAAGTCATTTCAGATGCATGTAAAATTTCCTTTGATCATTGTCAAAAGCCTCTTCTCCAACCCCCAGCATGTGGCCCATCTCCAAGTTTGAAATACCACCTGGGTGGCTCAGTCAGTTAAGCATCCGATTCTTGATTTTGGCTCAGGTCATGATCTCATGTACCGTGAGATTGAGCCTCATGTCTGGTTCTGCATTGACAGCATGCAGCCTGCTTGGGATTCTCTCTCTTCCTTTCTCTCTGCCCCTCCCTTCGCCTATGTGCTCTCTCTCTCTCTCTCTCTCTGTCTCTCTCTCACGCGCATGCACAAAATAAATAAATAAACTTAAAAACCCACAAAAACAAAACCACAAAAAAACCCAATATTTATCCAAAGTAAAAATGTCCAATTTACATATGCCATAGGCCTTCATAAGTTATATTAGTATTTTCTAGTGTTTTAAATTTGTAAAAATATATACCAAAAAATAAAATTGAGAATTAAGCTTCTATCAATGGGAAACCGAGTAAATAAGGAAAAGAAGATGAGCTGAGGTCACTGAGGTGACAGGAAAAAGTAGAGGGAATGGTCAATTGGTCATTGGATTGTTCCAATAGATGTGTGCCTTGGCCCCATGTTACTTTTAATTGGCCGCTACTGTTCTAAATTGGATTTTGCCTCATACCTGTCAATATCAGCTGTGCGGCCATTTGTCTTTCCTTTATCTTCAACTCAGTCCCCAAATCATCTTCTTATTTAGAAGGACACTACTGAGATGATGATAGGGCTCTGCTTTCCCTATGGAAATAAAGGGAAAGATTTTTCTTGCTTCCATCCCTTGAGAGCCGGGGAACAATGGATTCAAGTGACCCCATTCAGAGGTTTGAAACTTGGGGAAGTGAGGCAACAAGGACAACTGAGAAATTTTTCATGATTGGGCCTATAAGAATAATACGAGTTGATGATTTCTTCGTTTTGTTTTCAACAGCATGGGTCAGGCAGGTGCTGTTTGTTAGAAGTAATTTGTGTGTAATATCTCATTTGATCCTCATGATAACAATGTATAGAGTACTTTTATGTTATTTACTTTACACGTGGGGAAACTGAGGCTGGGATTTTAAGTAACTTGTCCCACTTTACTAGGAAGGCATATTGCTGGACAAAACCCTAAGCTTAGCACCTCAGTCAAGTAACTTTAGCAAAAGTCCAGAAATCTACACATCCAGCTGTTTCTATTATATAACCTAAGTCATGTTTCCTTATGTCCAGCCTCTTGTGGTTTCTTCCCAAAGTCAGAGCTGAGCCATCTGACCTCCCATTGATTTTTCAATGCTTGAATCAATTGCTTTTCACCTTAGCTGAAGTTAGCTGGAGTTGGATTTGTTCTTTTGCAACTAAAAGTCCTGTTGGTCCATAGGCTCTGCTTCCATATTCTTAATTGTGTAATATCAAACTTTATTTACTTCGAACAAGTTGCTTAACCTATTATGTTAAGGACTGAGTCTGATGTTACAAGTTAGATTTACATTCTTTGCTTCTCTTTCATGTACTATTTCTGAGTAGTGCCTTGTTTTCAAAGAGAAATCAGGGGTGCCTGGGTGGCTCATTAGGTTAAGTGTCCGACTTTGGCTCAGGTCATGATCTCACAGTTCGTTGGTTCGAGCACCAGGTCAGGCTCTGTGCTGACAGCTAGCTCAGAGCCTGGAGCCTGGAGTCTGCTTATTAGGATTCTGTCTCCCTCTCTCTCTACTCCTCCCCTGCGCACACTCTGTCTCTTTCTGTCTCTCAAAAATTAATAAACATTAAAGATTTTTAAAAGAGAAATCAATTCTATTTCCACTTATTTAGACACAAACCATTAGTTGATGTGACTCCCTAAGATAGTTAGGTCTCACCTCCTGGGGCCTGTCATCTATATGGCAAAAGGGACTCTGTAGATGTGATTAAGTTAAGGATCTTGAGATCGGGGAGATTATCCTGGATTCTTTGGGTGGGCCCTCAATGTAATCACAAGTGTCCTTTTAAGAAGGGAGATGGGGTGCATGGATGGGAGTGTCCAACTCTTGGTTTTGGCTCAGGTCATGATCTCATGGTGATGGATCGAGCCTAGCATTAGCCTCTGAGCTGAGTGTGGAGCCTGCTTGAGATTTTCTCTCTCCCTCTCTCTCTCGGCCCCTCCCCACTTGTACTTTCGTATGTGCATTCTCTCTCTCTCTCAAAAATACATAAATAAATTTTAAAAAAAAGAAAGAAGGGGAGGGAGACACAACTTTAGAAGATGAGACAAGGTGAAGACAGAAACAGATCAGAGTGCTTTAAAGAAGGAGAGGAAAGGTCCCCAAACCGAAGAGTACAGGTATCCACTAACAAGAGGCTGAAAAAGGCCAGGGATCGGATTCTCCCCTCAGAGCCTCCAAAAGGAACCAGCTCTGTCAACATCTTGGTTTTAGTCATTGTAAGACTCATTGCAGATTTCTGACCTCCAGAACTATAGGGGAGGGAATCTGTGATTTTTTTAAACCACCAAGCTTATAGTAATTTATTATAGCAGTGCTAGGAAACTAATCATTGATGAAACAAGATCGTTTGTAGGTTTATGCTTGGTTTGTAAAACATTACATGTTGCTCTGTCAGGTTTTCAGCCTGGGGAAGGTCAAAGGCTACTCACACACGTGCACTGTAAACTGTTCGCGCCCTTAGAGGGAAATTGCATCATGATTTCTGTTGTGAGGAAGGCAGAGCACTCTTATGGTCAATGGACTTTTTTTTTATAAGGCGAATGATATGAAAAGACCAGCTGGCAAAAGCCTGATTAATTGCCAAGGATTATATTCCAAACTATCTTATAACTTTTTTTTCAATGAAGCGGCATTAACAGTGTTTCTACTACCAGCTTTTTTTAAATTCCCGTTGGGAGTCATTCAGTGTTACAGGAGCGGTAACAAGAATTAGGTTTGGAGCACCAACGTAATATGACTTACATCTAAAGAAAAATTCTAGAGAAAATCGCCCAAAATAAAGCTCTGTAGGTTTTTATTTGTTTTTCTGTTTTTGTTTATTGGGGTTTTATTTTGTTTTTGTTTTGTTCTAAGTGCCATTTTCCCTTTAGAGAATGGAAAGGTAAATAAATCACTGTGCTGAGTCATTTGAAAGATGACAAGTCTTGCAGAGTCCCATGACAGCTAGGTCTCTTGAAGACACTATACACCTGGAATAGGGTTTTAGAAGTTTAATTGAAAAAATGTTAGGAAGATTCTAAACGATGGTAGGATCTTTTGTTAAGAGGGGGAAAAAAAACCAAGCAGAGCCCTGTGACTCTTTTGAAAAGGTGTGTGCACGTACACATGCGTGTACATACGAACGTTGAGGATAGTGGGGCAGGGTGGATGAATACCTGTGAGAATTCATTTGAATAATGGCTCAATACATTGCCATTGCTAATAAAATTGTGGTTGGTGCACCAAGCAGAATAGATTTGAAATAAATAGCTTCTAAACTGATATTACACAGATTCTCAACATCTACTTCTTTCTGTTTCACAGTGTGGAGATAATGGGAGAGGGGACATGTCTAAAGGTCATTGCTTATGCTGTAGTTATATGTCTTACAAATGCCTGACTGATGTTTTTAAAAGAGTGGCTGAATTCTTACACCATCCAGGATGGATCTTCCTTTACATGCTGACAAACACACATCTATCTAGATAATGGAACTGATTCTTTTTTTTCAAATGTGTGTTTGTTCACATAAATATAACACATAGAGCATTCAGCTGTGACTCATGAATAAATCTGGAAGATGCATGAAAAGACACAGTATTCAAATTTGATTTTCAACTAAAAGTAAGTGGGGTGGAGGGGGGAGCTCATTCCAAGGGAAAGAAAGCTATTTTATTAAATCCCTTTGATTCCACTGGGGAGGTAAGGTTGTACATCATGGAGAATTTATATGTCTTAGATTCAAATCTTTCTCTTGAAATCCAAAGCATTTGTGGTTTTGTTATTCTCATTGCTCTTGTTACCGTAATAGCATCATGTTCTTTGCCATCTAGCCCAGAGGGAAGACCATTCTGCTTAATTCAATTTAATGAATGAATCTACATTGAGCACCTAAGGTGTGCTTAGGTTCAGTTTGGGAGGATTAAAGGAAAGTGATGATTCCTTCCCACAGTAAACTAGAGAGGCAGAAGAGTAGAGTGACTAAGGTATAATTTTCAGTTAGGAGCAGCAAAATTTGGCACACCTTCTTGCCACTGTCCTCTTCAGCGTCCATGGCAGACATTGCTCATCACTCAGCCCTCTCCTTTCCCTCGAACTTGGATGCCGCTTCTCAGCATCATACTTCAAGAAGCCAGTACCAAAGGACTGAAGGTGACATTCTCAGTAAAACTTCTTTGGTCTTCTTTTCATCCCGAGATGGGTGTTTTTGTCAGTTTGGGCTGCTATAACAAAAATACCATCAGCCCCGTGAGGTAAACGACAGAAACGGTGAAGCACTGGATGGAATTATGCTTCATTCACACAGAAAAGAAATAGAGTGAGATCAGCTTCAGGGGTGGGTGCCAGTCCCTCAAGCTAGGTGGGTCCCTCCTGCCAGCTGACATAGGGCATTTGGCTTGCACCTACCCATCTTGTCCTGCGGCAGAGGGACCTTATTCCCTCCTTGAAGAGGACAGATAGAACAATATGGTTGAGTGTGTGCCATGCCAAATGACACCCATGCTTAAGCAGAATGGAGAAGCACACATGGAGTATGAAGCAGGGAAAGATTCCCATGCAAGGCGATGAGCCCAGCACAGGCTGTGAGGACTCTTTATGTCTTGGGAAGGAAGTGTTGCAGGTGCAAAGCTCATTGTTACATGGCCAAGTGGTTGTCAAAAGGCTGCAAACAAGAGTGTCTTTCCCAGCGGACTCTAATCTTATCATGTGGGCTCCACAGTCATGACCTAATTACCTCCCAAAGGCTCTACCTCCGAATGCCATCCCATTCATGGTTGGGGTTTTAGTAGATGAATTTGGGGGAACATGCATATTCAGTCCATAAAACTACGGTGATCCAATCTCATTGGGTGAGCTAACTTACTTACCTGAAAAATAAGGATAAAAGTATCTGCCCTCAAGCAACTAGGGGAATAGTATAGATGAAACTGAGGTGTTAATAGGGTGGCCAAAGGTGGGAGATGTTACCTTCCAAGTGGCCGAATAAGATCTATACTTATGAACTAAATAATATTTGATTGGGAATAATACTGTGATCAATAACAGCTCTTGTAGGCTAGAAGTTAGTTTTAACGCCAAAATCCTACCCAAAGTGGGGATTTCCCCTCCCTTCCTTCCTCCTTCCCTTCTTTCTTTCCTTCCTTCTTTCGATAATTCAGCAAAGAGCATCCTTACTATATAGGCCAGCACCTGTGCCTTTTGAGGAGACTTCAGACTAGTAGGAGGAGAAATACCCATGATGTACACTATTCTGTATCTCAGATTTGTCTGCAGCTCTGGGACCAATTAGCATTTAATTTCAATAAATAGGGCAAAAAGCTCTCCATGCTAATCCGGTTTGTTACAGTCCTCAACTCACCTGCCTCACAGATCTTTCTGGAAAGAACAGAAGATGGTAACAACATAGCGTTTGATGCCCAGATGGGGCCAATGTGACTTTTCAGTGCAGAAAACTCAGCATCTTTTTTTGCTAAGCCATGGTAGCCTTCACTGGGGGACACGAGCCATCATTCAGCAGATGGGAAATGCTCCTCTGTAGCATTTGTTTGGCACCTGCTAATTGTAAGTAAACAGAACCAGAGTTGGGGGGAGGCACTGCCCGCCTCAAGTCTACCAGGTCACTTAGAGAGACAAGTGGGTCACATTCTTGGCATAACTGTCACCTGGAAGTGTCTTTACTGGGATGCTTCTGAAGCCATACTTCTGGAACCCTCACTTCCATGGGCTCCATTCAGGGTCCTGATTTTGAATCCATAGGTTTTTATTCATTCACTTTTAGGTTTCCCAAATTCCAAACCGATTGCCACCCCTGTTTGTAACTCATGCATGGCACACTTCCTGGGGAGTTCTGACCTGTAGTTTGTTAATGCCGAGCTCTAGAGTAGCAGTTGATTCAGGGGTCCTTACGAGTGTCTTGGATTAAAGGCAATGAGTTTTCTACACATTTGCTATTCACAGTAGATAAATGCATGCTTGGCTACATTAATGAATGTGCATTTAACTGAGCACTAAGCATAGCTATATAGAATTCTAAAGCACAAAACTAAAAACCCCTTTGGAGGGAGGGTTAGAGAAATATAATAAATGTAATGTGTAATGTATGTAATCACAACAATGTATCAGATTTTAGTGTCCTTTGAATAAATCCATTGTTGTCTATCCCTGTTTAAAATAATAAATTCTAGATTTTAACTCCTCCTTACAGAGCTGATGGGAATTGAAAGCAGCTCCGTGGTCTGTGACTGAAAGATGTTCAAGGCTTAGAGGTCTCAGCAGTGTCTTAGGGATCTAGATGTTTCACAGCCCTCACTTCTAGATGCCACTTGATAAGCTATGGTAAGGGACTCATCGGTTTCAAGTAGGTCTTCTCTCTCTTTATTCCAGTGTTCTCCAAGCAATTTTACTTTATAAAAATACAAAATAAGTAGAGTTTATCTTTCCCCTTCTTATCATTCCCCTTCTTGTCTCAAGCCCCCCCTCCCCCTGACTCTCTAAGCACCTAACTTGTAAATTGTGTTTTCAATGAATAGGGAGATCTAGAAGTTAGAGAGGAGCTTAAGGGTTACTATAGGCCAACCTTTAGCTGATTCTCAAAAGATCTGTACAGCATCCTTGACAAATGAGGCCATTTGCTACCTGGACACATCCAATGTGGCAAATCCACTGCCTCTGTCCATTTGATCTTGCTCTGATTGTAGGAAGATTCTTCCTTACATTTGGCTCAAGTCATTTCCTTTTCTGTGCATTTGGCCATCTTACCTCTTTGTTCAGTGACTCGATGGCAATTCTCTCCTTTCTTTGTTAGCATTCCTGCCAAGGTGCTAACTGATGAATGAAGCTCTTACTTCTATAAGGACTCTTTTAACAACAGGAAATTTTAGAAAAAATAGTATATAAAATTTTGTAATAGCCCTGAAGAATAATTAAAAATGATGAAATTCCAGGATGTGAGTTATAAAGAGGATCTTATTACTTGCCCATCAATCACATCTAGAGGATGGTACCCCACTCCTTTTTCTTTTGCTTTTCATCTCACAGTAGCACAGTTAGGAAGCCCTAACGGGACACTTGGAATGTCCATGAGGTGCAGAGGGTCAAATCACCAGACTAGAACTGACAGACTTTACAGTGGGTGGGACCTTGATAAGGCACAGTATCTCTGATTATTCTCTATATTCCCATCTGTAAAATGAAGAGGATTGTCTCAATCTCAAGTGCCCTCCATCAAAGTAGATTTGGGGGTGCCTTCGTTATTATCTGGCAGTGCCCTTACTTAGATTTACAGGGTACAGAATAAGGATTGTTGGCAGTTCAATAAGAGTAGGACACTGATCTTGTATATTTGGGTGAATTTTGAAAACCAGAGGCTTGAAAAGTTGCCTTTCTTTAAGAATCACATCATCTCTTGGTAGATACTAATTTGCATGTGTGGTAAGTGCTCGACAAACCATTTCGGTCCTTGTTGGCATTGGATTACTAAGTATCACAAGAGAGCTGTCAGGGTGATGTGTGAATAAAATGCATATAAATTACAATAGTTCACCTCTAAGCAGTCTATTAATATAGTCAGACAGCACTTAGAAGTCTTTTTTTCTTTTTTTTTGCACCTCAACTGTGGTAAAGCGGTAAAGATTAAAAACTAATTATGTGTACGTTGTCAGTACCAATATTTGTAATTAATTTGATTTACAGTACACTAAATAACAAACTGGGTTAAAATTTTAACAGGTTATGTGAATAGTCACTAACGTGTTCCCTTTCTATTGCCTTATTCATTTTTAGAAGTATATTCAAGGAGTTTTAATGTTTTTAAAAGCAGATTAAAGGCATGTGCAGCCCAGATAAAGCCCAGTGCAAATGATTATTTAGCAGCAATGCAGATTGTCCACACAGCTTTTTCCTTCAGCCCATTGTGATACTGTGTATTCCCGGTGATGAAAAGAACTCTGGAAACAATTAACTTCTGTGAATTGAATTCATCCATTAGGACAGAGACTGTCCTTGGGAACCATGTATTGTGATGAAAGGGGTGGATGGTGAAGGTACATCGTGGGCCGTGTTCCTTTCAGGAGGGTACAAAACAGTGAAGTCATATAACTTCATGTGTTAGTGGACAGAGCCAAGTCTGAGAGGCCACATTTGAGTCATACTAGTGACACTGTGTGACACTAGCGTAGTACAGGTGACACTGTGGAACTCTTCTTCCATTTTTTAGAACATAAACATTCCCCTTTCTGCTCTCCCGTCTTGATAACTCCATAAGTGTTGACTTGTTTCTCGGTGCTGCAGGAAGACCCAGGTTATTTACATCATAGTACTTGGCAAGGCGCTGGTTTCATTTTAGGGGCGACACAATTAATTATTGAAGGAATTGTGAAGGGAATTAGCATTAAATGATTTTGTGGTGCCCTGATCTGATGTTCTAGGCCAAACCAAAGTCATAGTTCTCTCTCTAGCGCCTTGTTTCCTACCGCTTTGCCTTCATCCATGCTGAAGGACGTTGTATAAGCGAAGATCGTCATTCATTGTGATTTGGCTCCGAGGCATCCTGTTCTAGGCCTTTCGGTTGCTCCAGAAGGAAGAGTTCTCTCCTTCTTCAACTCTTGTAGCTGTTTGGCGTAACATATCAAAATTTTCAGTACTGAATTTAACAATCCAAAGAAAACATGGCTTGTGAAACACAGTAACCGGAGAGAACAGAAACTGAATTTCTGGTTCTTGCAAAGATTTTATTACAAAAACATAACACAATTTGCATATATTTGGGAAAAACATCAACTAGTATTAAGACTGTTGACCAAGGAGGGCCACTCAGATGCCAAGCAGGTTTGCACAAGACTCCCGACCGTTTCCTATAAGACAAGAACGTGCTATCATTTTTCACTGGAGAGTGTCAGTAGCCAGCCCTTAGGGGTGGGATGGTCTGGTATCAACCCGTAGGGTCTACACATGAAAGACAGGAGAAAGAAGGAAGGGGTTTTGATTTCAGGAAGGCTGAAAACTTAAGCAAATGTATAAGAACCTCTCTGGTGCCTACTTCTGCGTCGTGAGTCACGTGACCTGTTTCTTGTTACTTGGCCTGCACCCACTCCCTCCCTCTGCATCACTGCTACAGATGCTTCTGAGCCTGCACGCTGGGTGTGCTTGTGAACTGCACTGACCCTGTAGGACCTGGCCATCAGTTGCTGTGGACAAACTGCTCTCATATTCCTTACGGCCATGGGAGAAGAGGCAGACTCACTATGGAGGGGACAGAGAGAATGTTGTCAACACTGTCTTATATCATTCAGTGTGTGTATACAAATAATAATGAGGACAACAACAAGTGGTACAATTACTACTCTTTTTTAAGTTTATTTTGAGAGAGAAAGAGAGACAGCATGAGTTGGGGAGGGGCAGACAGAGAGGGAGAGAGAAGGT
This sequence comes from Hyaena hyaena, assembly GCF_003009895.1. Classification (NCBI taxonomy): domain Eukaryota; kingdom Metazoa; phylum Chordata; class Mammalia; order Carnivora; family Hyaenidae; genus Hyaena; species Hyaena hyaena. The sequence goes on from NW_024080639.1 coordinate 3,266,641, forward strand.
CCCAAGCAGGCTCTACCCTGGCGATGTGGAGCCTGACGTGGGGCTCCAACTCATGAACTGTGAGATTATGGCCTGAGCTGAAACCAAGAATTGGATGCTTAACCGACTGAGCCACCCAGGCGCCCTTACAATTACTACTCTTTGTTTCATGCTTACTATATTTCAGAGCTCCAGGAAGTAAAACTTGGATTTTTTAAGAAAAATACTAATTGGAGATGAGAGCTTATATGTGGCAGAGTTAGGAGCTATCCTTAGATCTCTTCTTAGATCTGTCCTAGGTCTGTCTTAGATCTATCTTTAGATCTTAATCTGTTCCACCTCAAGGCTTCTTCTTCTAGACATAGAATTCTTGGGGCATCTGAGTGCTTCAGTTGGTTGAGTGTCTGACTTCAGCTCATCTCATGATTTTGTGGTTCATGGGTTTGAGCCCTGTGTTGGGTTGGGCTCTCTGCTGTCAGTGCAGAGCCAGCTTCAGATCCTCTGTCCTCCTCTCTCTGCCCCTCCCCCACTTGCGCTCTCCCAAACAGAAACAAACATTAAAAAAGAATTCTTGGGGGACAGAGTCCTATTTTACACATCTTGATAGCTGCACGGCAAGCACATGCTACAGTTGATTAAAGCAATAGCTTAAGGAACGTTCTTCTCCTTCACCCCTTTTATGATGAAATATTTTTTAAAACCAAAGTATGAGAAATAATGTAAGAAACACCAATCTTCTAAACTACTAGTTCTTGACTAATGGTGATTTTGCCTGCCCCGCCCCAGGACACGTTGCCAAATTGTGCGACATTGTTGATGGTCATGACTCAGGGAGGTGCTACTCGAGTCTAGTGTGCAGAGACCATGGATACTGGTACACATTCTTATGTGTGCAGGACACTTCCACAATGAAAAATCATCTATCCCCAAATGTCCGTGGTGCAAAGGTTGAAAAACTAAATGAAAGGTTAAATAAACCAGACATTTTGGAAGCCTTTTGAATACCCATTCTTGACTTCTTTCTTCCTGATGTAAGTAATCTCTAGGCACACTTTTATGTATCTACTAATATAAGAATTTATAAAAAATACAGTCGACTGTTTTAATATCATTTGTAAATATCATTCAGCAATTTGATTTTTTTCACTTAAAATTATTGTTTTGAGTTGCATCCATTTTCATGAATTTAAACCTTATGGATTTAAATAGCAGAATATTGTTCTATTGCATGAGTACATCACAAATTATTTATTCACTCACCTTTTCATAGAAATTTAAATTGGATCTGATTTTTTTAACGCGGTGATTTGGTAAACATCCTTGTACATGTGGGTATACACCAGGACTCCTCTAGGGTTTACACAGAGAAGTCAGATTTCTGGATTGTACCAAAATGAATTTCCACCGACAGTGACTGGGAGTTTCCATTTCCTCATATATACTCCAGGGTGTGATACTGTCAATTATAATTTTGGGGAGCAATTCCTTCTTTTACATTGTAGAGTCTGCTAGGGAGTCCTTAATAGTTAATCTTCTTAAAGGATTATCAGATTAACACTTTATGTAGGCAGTCATTAATATGTCTCATTTCTATTGCCTTTTATTTATGTTTAGAAGCAAAGTAAACAAATTAGTGTTTGTGTGTGTGTGTGTGTGTGTGTGTGTGTGTGTGTGTGTTCAGTAGGCTACATTACCTTTTATCCAGCTGCCAACTAAACAGTCATTCCTGAGGTTGAATATCCAAACAAACTCAAAGTAAAAAATCCAGGAATAACTATTGACTCTTCTTTGTCTTTGACCACACCTAGGCCTTCACCCTTAACCTTTTGAGTCCCTCCATTTCTGTGTGTCTGCACTGCTAATCCCTTAGTCTGGCTTCTCAATCATGTCTCATGGAATTTCAGCAACGACGTCTTCACTGACCTCCTTATCTCCGATACTACTTTTCTCTAACCTGTTTTCCAAATATAGGACAGCATAATCTTTCTAAAACCCAAAGGTTCTCCTTGAACCCTTTATTGGTTCTTCCCAATGGAGTCCAAACACCTTAGCGTGGTCTGACACCTGCTTGCTGTCTAGTCTTCTTGATAACTACTCCCCCCAACCCACAGTCTGTTCTATATTCCAGTCAAATGGACCTACTGTCGTGTCCTGCAAAGCCAAGCTCCCCATGCCTCTGCCCTTCTGCCCACTGCTCTCTGTGCTGTGGTGTCCTCAGCAAACTCTTTGGCCAGCTACTCGTACTCATCTTTCCGATCTCTAAGTAGATGTTTTCTCCGTTAGACTATTTTCCCTTCCCCTTTCCCTATCCTAAACAAGGTAAATGTCCTTTGTACCAACCTGACACCATGTTATACCCTATTGATCCCACGTTTTTCTCTTTTCTCATCTGGTTTCCCCACTAGGATTTAAACTCCCTCAGGAAGGGCTATATTTTATTTGTCTTATCTCTGATTCTTAGAACAGAATAGGTGTTCATTAAATAGATGGGGAACAATAGTATAAGTTTTCTTAGCTTTGAAGTATCTTGATACATTCCTCTAAGTCATGAGCCTAAACAGGATTTCAGAGAGTTGACTCTTTCTTTGAAATCTCATATGAGGGGTCAGAAGGTCACTTCCACAAGAACCAACCTGCCATGTTGACCTGCTTCAAATGTTCTCCGTATTTTAGGTTCACCATATTGTGGAGTGTTTCTCCTAAGGTATTTCCATTAGTTTTTAAAGCCCACATGTATCCTAAAGGAAATGTAAACCATATGTTTGACATTCATTTACACTTAACTATGTTTTCTTTTCCTATAAAAGAGAAAAATGTAAATTGATGTTCAAATGCCTTTGGGGCTATTTAATAAATACAACTTTCAAGTTGTTTTTCTTTCCATGGAATTGTTACAAAGGAAAATGCCTTGAACAATAGAAGGTCATGGCTCAGTCCCAAACTCTGAGTAAGTGGTATTTTAGGGGGTTCCAGACTTGATTAAAGTCCTTATCCCGGAGCCCTGAATCCCAGAGTCCCAGGTACATTTGTCTCTCTTCATCTGTCAGAGGCAGAAACAGAAGCTACTGAACTTTTATTAATCTTTGCATCTTTAAAGTGTAATTTGTTTGAGGCAAGCATTCTGTAATTAGAATAGGAACATTCTAGTCTTGACTCAGGCTAGAAACAGGCGTGACATCTATGTTCTACCTGCTGCATAATGTCGGCCAAAGCATCAAGTGACACGGACATGAAAGTGAGTGGACACAGTAAAGAACACTACTCGCAGTTGGGCAGCGGGAAGGCAAATTGAAGCAGCCTCTTGAGAGGGAAATTTAGCAACATCTACAGGAATTTTCAACCATGCTCATGACCCCTGATGAACAAAATCTGACTGCTATGTGTTTATCCAATGGAGATATGCACAAAAAACCCACTATGTTGAAATATATGCATAAGAACATTCATTGTACTACAGTTTTTCATTACAGAAAAAGGATGTAATCTGAATTAACACATTTGGGAGCTAGTTACAGAAATTAATGGAATACCAAGTGATTATTGAAAAACTATACGCACACACACATACATGTAAATGCTGGTATGGAAAGAGCACCAAGATATGTAAAAAAAAAAAAAAAAGAAGAAGAAGAAGAAAAAGAAGAAGAAAGCAAGGGTATGTCAGTGTATATTGGATTGTCCCATGAAGGGAGGAGAATAACATAGAGGAGAAACCAAAATAAGTTGGAGGAGGAAACATATACGTATTTCATTAGCTAGTGCAGAATATTATTTCTTGGTAGGATATATACAAAATGTACAATGGTAACTTTGGGAACAGAGCTTGGGGATAGCTTTTCATTTTCATCTCATACTGTTAAACACTCAGATTTTTATGCCATGTTCATGTGTAGGCAGTGGGCTCATGGGACATTTTTTCGCTCCCTTCTTCATACTCTCTTTTATACACATATATACACATGAACATACACATGTACACAAAGGTGAGTATTTAAATAATGCTGAAAGAAAAATGAAAGTATATACTCCTTTAGCTTAGTAATAAGGAGCACAAGCTTCCGAGCAGGCTGTGAATACCAGCTAAGGCCCCATTCACTGGGTGTGAATACTAGCTAAGGCCCCATTTTAGTTATATCACCTTGGGAAAACTATTTGGACTCTCTAAGCTTGTTTTACTATATGAAATTGGGGAATAATAACCTACCTTTTAAGCCTATTACGAGAGTAAATTATATAATAAATAATGCCTAAAATTGAATATAACTTGCAACCTGGTAAACACTTCATTAAGTTATGTTTATAGTTATTGTTTTTGTTACTGTTATCGCAATAAGATAGCAAATACCTTTCAACCTCATTCACCATGAAGAAGACCTGTTCAAAGCAATTTAGTCCCCAGCCCTGATTTAGGGCTAGATTTAGGAAAAAGAAATGTGAGAGTGGGCTCCTGATAAGGTCTAGCTGTTACTGTTAGAACCAAAAGCCTCAGGCATTTGTGGGTGGATAAGCCAAGTACATTGAAAGAGTGGATTTCATTTGAAACGTATTCCCCATCTACCATGTGTGGCCCTAAATGTCAAATACCATGTCTTTTGGGATTCCCAGTTGAGATATAGCTTCTTAACCAGTCCATAGGGTTTAGCTTTTCTGTTTCCAGAAGGAGCTCCAGGGCCACATTCAGATTCTAGAATCCCTGGTCTCCAGCCTTCAGTGTCATTCAGTGGACCCATGGCTTAGTGCATCCCTAGAGCAGACTTTTCTGGAGTTTGAAAAAGTTAAAATGCACTCTTGACCCAAAACCATTTCTTGACTCTGAAAAGAAATTGTTCCTGGAAGTGCTTCAGGGGGAAGATTTGGAGGAGCAGCTTTCCATTTTGACTTGAATTGCAAACTCACATTAAAAAACATTAAGGATAATAAACTGGAAATTCAATTACCAGGCTTGAAGCCAGAACACCGCACACTCGATTTGGATTTGCATCTTAACTTATATCTGGTTCTTGCCAATATTACTTACAATTCAGACCTTTGCTCATGGTGAAAAAAAAAAAAGCACTTAGTGCACAGATGATTTCTCACCAAGTGCTTTTTGATGGACCTGCCCAAATGTCGATTTGGATATGCGTTTAAATTAGAAGGAAATTTAAAATATTTCTCCCTTTTAATTTTACACCTCTATTATTGCACTTCGGGGTTTCATGACATGATGAGGGTGTCAGGTCTCTAAACAATGCTGAATGTCTCCTCTTGGATACAAACTGAGGTTTCTATTAGGCTTACAATCTAATTTGTTTACAAGATACTCATGTTGTGATGTTAGACACCTGCCTTTATGAAGATGACTCCTATTAGGGGGTTGGGAAAACAATGACAACTTATGTTATAGCCTTGCTCAAAAGAAAGCAACTAGAAGAATATGAGTTTTTGGCTTGCCTTGATTTTGTAAAAAAATAATTCAGGTGTCCAGATGAGGGCTTCTGTGAATCTGGATAAATGATCCTCAAGATGGATCTTTCCAGTTCCTTTTTGAAGAGTGGCATGACTTAACCATGAGGGGCATAGGCAGTATATTCTCTAGGTGTGAATCTAAGCTCGACCTTTTAACATTTGTGTGACTGTGGACAAGTTACTTAAACTTTTTGTGCTTCAGTTTTTTTAATCTGTAAAATTGAGATTAATGAAGAAGACAGTACCTATCTTTTAGGGTTGTGTAATGATTAAAGAGAACAAATAATGCATTCAGAGCTCTTAGAATAGTGCTTGGCAATAGCAGACACTCAAAAAATTTTACTTCTTCTTATTATGAGAGGTGACTCATGAAAGACGGGAATAATTAGCTTATTATAGTTGGTAGGGAGAGAACAGTGGTTTCTTTTTGGATGTTTCCTGGGATTTTGGCCTTTATCTGTAGCAATGAATCTCAGTCTTGGATGCATGTTGGATCACCTGGTGTTAAAGTATAATCTCCAAAGTTGAAAACTTGACTCTCCTACAAATATGCAGTCAGTGCTTGCCAAAGACTTGACTCATTTAATGAGAGAATAGGCAGAATACGTTCAAAGACAATTAGAAAGACCAAGCAGATATAGGTCCTGAAAAAATGCTGGAATAAGATGGCTAGGTTAGACATAAAACTGGTTGACGTCCTATGAAGAAAAAACAAAACAAAACAAAACAAAAAATCCTGTAATCTTGGAACTGGGCAGAAATTATTAGCATCTCTACAAATACACAAATGTATTTGCATTGTTACTGGACCTAAATCTACAGCACTGCTACTAGACTTATACGACAAAAGTTGTCACTCCTGGGCCTTTGTGGTAATCACCTGGGAACTTGCCGAAATTACAGAAACCCAAACTCTATTCTACGTAAATAACCCTGGGCTTCTGTGTACTTTATTAGCTTGTTATATAGCAAGGCTTGAGAGCCACTGCTCTACAAGGCATTATCTACTCTTACAGAGTTGTGAAATACCCGAGTAAATAGTAAATTAAATGAAGGGACGTTACCCTGAAGAATTAGGTAATCTTTGGTGTGAGCCCATTAAACAGTGCTCCCCCATGACATTGAAAGGCTATGTGGTTATCCTTTCGTTTATTCTCAAGTTTTGGAATTGTTTTCTTAATACTGGGCGGTGTTAATAAAAAACCACTTAGGGCAAGGTAACCTCCAGCTTCTGATTAATTGATCTGAAGGGTGGCTTGGGAATCATGGGTTTAAAAACTCCCTAGGTGATCCTGATGTGCAGCCAACATAGGGAACTGCTGGTCTTTAAATTTGCCTCATTTTCTGACTACATTCTATGTTTTATGCAGTATCAAGAACATGGTTTGTGTACAATATTATGTATATAGTTAAAGAGTGAATAGATTTGGGAAACCTGGGTGACTCAGTCAGTTGAGCGTCTGACCCTTGGTTTTGGCTCAGGTCATGATCTCACATTTCATAGGTTCATGCCCCAAGTAGGGTTCCATGCTAACAGCATGGGACCTTCTTTGGATTCTCTCTCCTTCTCTCTCTCTCTCTCTCTCTCTCCCCTCATCCTACATTTGCACATGTGCATGTGAGTGCACACTCTCTTTCTCTCAAAATAAATAAGTACACTTACAAAATAATAAATCTAATAAACACAGACCAACTTAGAATGGCCCAATTTAGGATGGCCCAATTTAGAATAGACACAGGTTTATCTGGCCAGTCTTTAACAGAAGTGAATGGTTCCACAAGGGATGGCTACTTCATTCTCAGTTTCAGGAAGACAGCAGAGAATCTTCCAGTTAATACTCTTTCATGTCCAGAACACCGTTCACACTGCTGTACCCAGTTTACAGGTCTCCTGGATGTGACTAACCTTTTTTTTTCCATCCAGGCTATTCTAGACAAATCCTTCTTGTCAGACACATACATTCTTCTTTTCTTTCAGTCATTTGCAAAGTCTTAAAAGAGCACCTTCTAGACGCAAGATAAAAAGAATTTATTTTGGCTTCTGTCTTATTCTCACAAACTCAAAGTTTATTGGAACACCTCAGCTGTTTTCAAATCCAGCTACCATATCTTCTCTTCAAGATGGCACTGCCGGTATGGCATGGCTGCTGGTAGCAAGTGGATGGTCTAGGAGGTATGCCCCTCAGTCATCATTCCATCATTACGGTATATTTTGAGGAGTCATAAGTCTTTCCTTGCAGTTTTAAAAATTTCATTCTTTCCACCCCCTGCTGTTGTTTGGGTATCCTCTTACAGGGGTGAAAATGATCTTCATTACTGTCACCAAAATTTTTTTTGAGGAGGAAGCTGCTTGGTGTGGGAAAACAACATCAGTAAGTGCTAGGATTCGAGAGGAGACTCTGAGAGCACAAGAGCTGTTTGGGACTTAACCAAATAGGATCATGGCTGACCTTCTCTACCTGAGACAAAGCAAGGTATTTATGTATGATCCTGAGAAGGAGGAGGAGAGTCAGGAAGGAAACAGAAAAAAGACAGGGTGATGGTAGAAGACTGAGCAGCTATACGAAGTAGGGCCAATGTAAAGCCTCTGGTGGCTTCAAGGACACTTAAGAACAGGATGGCTTTGTTTGCAGCTCTTGGCACTGTTGTGGTGTGAGTGCTACCTTTTTGCAACCCTGCCCCCATTTCACACATACACGTGTGTGTATGTCATTGATAAGAAATAGCACAGACTTCCATGGCTAGATCAAGGTAACCCAGTCAACATACAGGAAAGCAATAGCCAAAGCCAGAAGGAAACTATTATTATGGAGATCTTGAAGAGGATGTTGGGTGTATGGGGTTCTGGAATGGGGTTCAGGGCAATCTTATGTGTCTTGTTCACAAGTAGGGTTACATTGAATTCACTCTTTCCACTAAGATTTCATGAAAGGTTGAAGAATGTGTGGCCCTCTATGCTGTGCGGAATCTCAAGGCCACACAGATGGACTTATCGAGGGCCAACGATCTAGTCAGGAAGATGAGAGATCTTTACAAAGAGCCAGACATTAACTCTGGGGAGATTCAGAGTGTTTTACAAGTGCAAAATGAAGGAATGTCAGTTCATGGTAAAAAGATATTTCTTCTGACTCAGGAAACTATCAGAGGCCTCATGGAGGAGATGGTGTCTGAGGCGAACTTTGAAAAATGGGTAGTATTGAGATAGAGAGGAGAGGGAATTGTAATAATTACTCCCACTAATTAGGAAAAAAATCCTCTCATGTTACCCCACTTCCACCAAGATATACAGTATATTTATCACCTTAGAAAGTTTCCTGGTGTCCCTATCCAAGGGCACCCCATGACCCTTCCCTCCAGGCAGCCACTGATCTGGTAACTCCTCCCTCGTATTATCCTACAACAGCCCTTTGATTTAATTTTAGTGATTGTGGCCACTGTATGCCTGAGGGAGTAGCCCCTTCTAGTAAGAAATTTCCTCTAGATCGCACAGCTAGAAGACGACAGAGCTTAAACTTGAACCCACGGATAATTCCAAAGCCCAAACTCTTACATAATAGAGGGAATGACATGAGCAAGAAGGAGGAGGAACGTGTCACATCTGATTGGTTACTAGTGAGTAGTTTTTTTTTTTTAATGTTTTATTTATTTCAGAGAGAGAGAGAGAGAGTTCGTGAGCAGGAGAGGGTCAGAGAGAGAGAGGGAGACACAGAATCCGAAGCAGCCTCCAGGCTCTGAGCTGGCTGTGAGCAAAGAGCCCGACACGGGGCTCGAACTCACAAACCATGAGATCATGACCTGAGCCGAAGTCGGACGCTTAACCGACTGAGCCACGCAGGCGCCCCAACTAGTGAGTAGTTTGACTGCAGGATAAGTTATATGAGGGGAAATAGAGGGAAGTTTAGCTAGAATATTGGGGTTTTCTATGGAACTCTTTTCCACCCAGAAGAAGGGTTGTGTGTACTTTAAATCCTCCTTCCTCCTGAGCCTACAGGTTGAACTTACCTTCTCAGTGATTTTTCCATGTCACAAAGTGTCCCTTTGTGAGGCAGAGGATAACTTCCAGGGAGGCCCTGTGAAATATTAAGTGTCGACTTCATAGTATTTGGGATTATTTATCCATATGCGTGTACACATTTGTACAGAAATAAATACACATTGGACACATGACATTCATGCCGAAGTATGCAGCCAAGTGTCAGCATGTTATCAGATTTAAATTAGCTGCCTGACTCTATTAATAGTCCTGGTTTTCCAGTTTCTAAAATAAAAGATCCCAGAACAGCTGGACGCAAGTCTGAAACAGAATGGAAGAATACAACCCTGTGCACGGTGGTGGTGTGCCTGTAACTGCTAAATAAAGTGTGTAGCTTCAGAGATTCGTGGAGATGCCTATAAAAGGACCCTTGAAATGCTAAGTGCTTTTTAAAAAACAACTTCATCTCCAGCCAGTGAAAGGGATTGATTATGCTTTATCAATCACGGGATTTTGAAAACCTCTCTGACACCCCATTAAAATTTGAAAGCAGAGCTAAATCCAGGTGCAGGCAGGGCCCACCTTGGCCACATGGCTCTGTGAAAGGGTGGCATGAAGGCCGCCACTCCCCCACTAGGATTTCTCTCCCAGCAGTTTATCATTTCTCGAATCTCGCCATTAAATGATTGGGCTTTTAAAATACAATGCTTTTCACAGTCTAGTCCAATAGCCCTTCTCAACTGGACTCCTGGCCCCTCCACACCTGCCTATACTCCTAAGTATCATGTATTCCTCCCTTACTACTGCTACCTGAACATACCGTACACCATGCTCCTCTGGTCACTTCATTCAGGCTGTCCCCTCAGCCCACGTGTCCTTTCTGCCTCTGCCTGGAAAAATGCTACTCACTCTTCAGAGTTCATCTGCAACAGCCCCTCCTCATGACACTTACAAAACACTCCTCTGCTGCCTCCCTCCCTCCTTCCCCAGGCAGAATAAATCCTGCCCCCTCCCCCCACGGTTCCCATAGCACTTGGTTTTTGATCTATGGTGAAAATACATCCTTTCCTGGCATCTGTCCCTGGCTTGAGGGAGCGCCTACCTCCTTGTGGTCTTAAAGTGTGATCTTCGGCCCAGAAGCATCAGTTTCACCCGGGAGCTTGTTAGAAAATCAGACTCTGCCCCAGATGCACCATATCAGAAACTTCTTTTAACAATACCACAAAGTGGATTTATATAAACATTAGCATTGGAGAGGCTGTCCTGAAGGACAGAGATTATGGCTTAATGAGCCTATAATTCCTTGACAGCACAGAGCAGTTGGTTTATGTATTCACTCTCAACAAATAGGTATAATGAGTCATATGCCAGACATCGCACAGAGAGCCCGAGATGTAAAGATATGAGAGCATTTACAAGTATGGCTGGAATTTCGGGTCCTGGAGGTGAGTTAGGAAAAGGACATGTCTGTGGAAAGCCTTGAAAAGGTCTTCAGGACAGATTAGCCTGAAAAACACAAGACTGGAACTTATTCCATGGATTCCTTTGCTGGGAGTCTTTTCAGAGCACTTAAATGTCGCTGTGTCTTGTGACTTTAGTATAAGATGGGAGTATAGCTAGTGTGCAAGTATGACCTGAACTGATTTGATCATAGAAGCTTTCTTCATTTGCTCATTAAATAGGGCCCGTTTTGTGGGACTGATGCTTTTCAAGGCATTGGAGATCACTGGTCTATTCCTGTAAGCTTGGAATTCATTTTGTCTGGCCTGGCATCAGTGTTTGTATTGTGTTCTCTTGTGACTTAACTTTTGTACATCTTTCTAAACTTCTTTCTCAACTGGATTGTAAATTCTTAGAGTCAAAGGGGGAATCTTGTGCTTATTTGTTTTTCTACTCTCACTTCACATTGGCACTCGGTCAGTTTTGCTGATGATCGTCTTTTATGTCTACCTTGCAACCAAGCAGAGGCTGAAGGCATGGTGGGCGCTTGGTTAATATCTGATTGGCCCAAGGTAGGTTTAGCATAGTAGGGAAGACATTTGATGAGGATTATAAGCCTGGCTTGGACATCGGCTGCGTTGACTTTGAGCCAGGCCCTCGGCCTCTCTGGGCCCAGCATTCACTTCCTCAGCCAAGCACGTCCACTGGGTGACAGCCTCCTACGGAGCCTAGATCTGCAAGGTTCTGAATCTACAAGTAGATGTAAGATACCAGTGGAGAGACTTGGATTTAATTGTAGAGAAAATGCTATACTCTGCTTTCCTGGAAATAGCATCTGAAAATTAGAGAAAGAGAATGCTTTCTTGCAGCCTTCACTTACCCGAAATTAGGGCCCATGATTCACTGGCTATTGGCGGGTAATAATTATGAGGTGCGTCCTGTCCTGTAAATCTCTGTGCTGACGGGGCCCCAGGCAGGTCTGAGGCCAACCCAGGTCTGCAGCAGGCGGAGTTTGGAAGCAAAGACGAGAGCCTCATGCTCTTCCTCCCCAGCCCGAATTTGCCTCCTAGTTCCTGGCAGCCCCGACTGCAAGTACATCAAACTCCATTTCCATCTCAATGAGGTTATGTCCAATGTGATTGTACCTTCCTCTGGCAGGGCCCATCCACCAACCTTGCTCTTTTATCTCCCCCTCGGCTTCTACATTGGAGAACTTGTAGCTCCTTATGATCTGCTGAACATTAATATTCACTAACTTGCTCCAGGGAGCTACGCTTCACCGAGCGCATTTTCACCTGAAAGGAGTTGTTTAATATAAACATTTGGTTAATATTCTGTACATTTGAAAGTATTTTATCAGCATCGGTGTAGGACCAAAAGTCATTTAAATTCAATGGGAACTGATTATGTGCCAAGAATCGGTCCTTTCCAAAAGAGTGTGTCTCCACACCCCCTCCCCACTATAATGTATACATTATAAAACTCACTTACACGGTTGATGGGAACATTTTGTGGACAAACCAGCAGCCCTGCATTTCATCTGACTGCGTATTCATCAGCTCTGACGCTGGTGTTAAATGGGGGAAAATATTATACAATATTGCTTTAAAACTGTCTAAATATAATTATCAACATCTTTGGAGTGATAATAATTATCATAACAAGAGCTCATCAGAGGAAACACACAGTTTGATGAGGATCCTCTACTCCCGAGTCTCTGCCCCCTTGTAGAAGAAGGATGAAAAATCTTCCTTTTTTTTTTCCCTTCCTAAAGAACCCTAGCTCTCCTAGGGTTCCCTGAACCCTTCTTCTGGCCACTCTATAATTTTTCTTTACATGGGGTAACGAAACTCATTACCCCAAGTGGTTGTCAGGTGGACAATCCAGGCAGCTCCAAGAAAGGTTGGAATAGATGAATGGAGCGCGCTAGTAACGTTCGTCTGAATGACATTCTGAGCTTTTGGATAAAGTCTTCACCAAAGCGAACTTATGACTTTCTACTTGAGGCAGCTATTGGATACTGATTTTTCTTTAAACTTTTTTGTCTCCTTAAATAATAACTTATTGGAGAGTAGAGTGTGTGTGTGTGTGTGTGTGTGTGTGTGTGTGTGTGTGTACCTGTAACAAGGAAATATCTACATGGCCACCATCCAGGTCAAGTACCCATTTATGTGTCTTCCCTTCAACAACTGCCCCCTCTGCAGATCCCCGAGTTAACTATGCCTTCAAGTTTAGCTGGAGTTTGTTCATATGATCACCAAGTCATAATATTTGCATTTCTTCAATTGTACTGGATAATGTCCAGCTGTTTTCCTCAGTGGTGTTACCAGTTTGCATTCCCACGAGCAGCATGAGAGTTCTGGATGTCCCACGTCTTCATCAGTACTTGACATTGCCAGGCTTTTAAATTTGAGCCAGTATGGTGGATGTGTAGTCGTATCTCACTATAGTTTTGATTTCCATTTCTCTGATTATCAGTGAGATTAAGCATATCTTTGATTCGTTAGTTGGCTGGAGTTCTTTTGTGAAGTGTCTATTCAAGTCCTTTGCTCATTTGTTTAGTGGCTTGTCTGTCTTTTCCTTATTGATTTGATGCCCCGATAAAGAAATGAAAGCCCTATCATGGTGTCTATTTAGGAAGTATCCAGCACATAATTTAACCGTGACAAAGATCAAAAATTAGTGCAGATGCCAAGGCTGAGTCTGCTGTTTCTGAGATCCCTTTGAATTTCTAGAGTAAAAGAAAATACGAGTCATTAAAAAAAGGTCATTGGGGCCATATATCTCAGTGCCAGGAGGCCTTTCCTTGTATTTGGGTTGTGTTGGAAGGGCTCTGGATCCTTCAAGGATCATTTAGGTTGCTGCTGCTGGGATTTAATAATGCATGCCAGAGAGTTGCAGAAACAAAGAAATTCCTCTACCAGTGAATAGCCAATTTGCTCACAGGACCCTGGAAGAATACCAAAAAATAAGCTCTTGGACATTCAAAACACTCATTAGCGCTGTGACGGTAGAGACGGCCACACCCGGACTGGCAGCATAACCATGTACATGACTGTTACCTTGAGTCAGACCATGAAACAGCCGGCTTGGAATTCTTCAAAGAGTTGGAGTTTGGGCAAGAATGTGCACAGCTCACCCTCTGAGATGTGGTCTCAAAGGGTCCAGACATCATTTAACGCTAGGACTTGCTCAAGATCTATTCTTCTAGGATTAAATACTTCTCAATTCCTTTTGGGGTATTCCTTCTACATGTCTCCAGTCCCCGCTCTCAAAGTGAGAACATTATAGTGCTCCAGCACCCCTCCCACCACCAAGGAATGTGTCCCTTTTTGGCTGTAAACCTTTTCTAGATCCCTTCTAAGCCACTTTGCAAGGTACAAATACTTTATTTGCATTAGGTGCTGATCAGGCTCCTAGAGTAGTGGCTTGTGTGTGAGGATCCCTTGTGAACGGGTCTGCTTCGAGCCCATGGCTGTGGCCCATATTTTTTCTCAGTCCCAGAACAGAGGCTCATCTGACATCTTGATGCTAACCGGAATTTGGGGATTGGTGAGGCTGTGCAGCACCCTCTCTTTCTCTACTCCTTTGGTGATGGATTCCGTTGACTTGAAGCGGAACATATGGTAACTACCATCATAACATAGAAACCATTCCCTCTGCCATGGCAACCGAAGAAGCAACGCATACTTATGGCTTGAGCTTATTCAATAAATGTACAATGTATAGGAGGGTGGTTTTTTTTTTTCTTTGTTAAAGAAGCTTTTGGAATAGCAGCAGAGAATTAAGACCTCTCCTTCAAACACATCTCTTAAGTCCTTCTGTGGAGAGGGCTGTTTGGAATTTCTTCCATATCTTGTTCTAGTTCATTATTGCAGCAGCTTCTTAATGGCACTACATTTTGTTTTCAAATTTCAGGGATGTTATTTATCCCTGAATGAATTGGACCCAATTCAGTTTTCTCCTGAAGATCTTTGCAATTCATTCGCCAGTATATTGTTCCTAAATTCTACACCTAACAGAGAGTACTGAGATTAGAACCACCCTAATACAGCTGACATCTATTGACTTGATAGTTTAGCTGCATATTGATGAGAATATCAGAATGCATTCTGACCAGAATGTACATTGATCAGAATATCAGCATGCATTCCTTCTAGTATTTTAAGGGTGAATGCCTTAGTTCCTTTCCAATGTTCATATTGGTGTCCTCTTTCCTTGCCCAGACCTGGAAGTTAATTGCATAGTATTGTCTATATCAGCATGGTTCCATTACATAAATCATTGGAAAGGGGAGGAAAAAAGGGACTTTTTTTTTTCTGTGAGAAAGCATTGCCAGGGGCTATTTCTTCAGACTTCACATAACCTCATTCCAAGAAACACAAGCCAAAGAGTAAAAGGGAGCGATAACGGAGACGAGAAGCCCTGAAAAGTTCGGTTTCTACATCTGTCCTACTTTGGCTATCTCTAGCTCCTCAGATGGAGGGGGTCGTACAGACTGCAGATCGAAGGACCCTTCTGCATGAAATCCATGTTCCTTAGCTCTCGGCAACGTGTTGTTTTCTCTGTGTTGCACTCGCCCATTAGCATTTTAATTTAGCTTCGTATGGCTCTGTTCTGCAGATGGATTTGCTTTCGTGCTTTTGTTTATTGTATGAGTGACAAACATGAGGGCATTTTCATGATGTGAAAAAATGCCGTGAAGTTGTGAAAATGAGGTGACTCTCCCTTGCCAAGCCCCAAGGAATGGTAAAGCAGAGATGGCTGTGACAAGGAACCGAAACTCTCACAATATTAAAATGTGCAGGAGTCTTGATCTAATGGAAATGAGAAGTTTTGGCAGAAACCTACAGACTCAGAGATTACCTTGCACTTCCGTCTCTTAAAAGGGCTATGGCTGGTCTGACTCTTCAGGAAGTCGCTCAGTCCTTTAATGGGGACACATCCTTCTTGCTGTGGATTTTGAGCAGCACCTGGAAATCAGATACCTCCTGCTTTGGGGGCGTAGCAGTGAGTTGATGGCGAGGGCTGTTTTATGAATCCAGCACTCTCTGAGATCTGTAAATTCTTACATCTACCTGGTAGTCCCAAAGGACCCACTTATGAATGGGTTTAAAAGTAAACAACTTTTCATTGGAAGGCTTTAAGTAGAAAATGACGGTTTTAGGGAAGGGAAGCATAAGAAATTGTCTTATGAAGGTTGTCTCTTTCCTATACACTGGATATTCTTAAGTGCTTTCCATCTTGTTTAATATTTGTCCAGACTTCTTTGGGTAAGGTGTACCATTGAAGGCAGGGATAGCCAATACCTGTTCAACATCGAATCACCAAGCCAGAGTTCATAACAGACCTCATTAATCAAGCATAGAACTCTATCCTGTGGAATCAAGAAATACAGTTTCAGATTCCTTCTCAGTGCAGCCCTACTGGCCGACACTACCAGTTGATCAGAGCTGTGATACAAGATGAAACTGACCCACCCTTCCTGGTCTGGGCTCAGCCAGTGGTGTGGTTCATATTAGGATGAGTAGCCGTATATAATAGACAACTTTCATCTGGAAACTATGAGTATTCAACTCTTTGCAATTCCGGTCTTCCTCTGACCCTAGCAAAGCTCTTTTGACAGATACAGTTCCTTCTTTGCCTCATCTCAGGCCACCTCCACACTTATGTTTCTGTGCCTTCTCTCTGCATTTTTCAGGGGTTTGGCGTGCTTCTTCTTAGCACATCCTTTAATGTCTGAGCCCTGGTTCTGCAGGCGTGGTAGGCAGAATTCTGAGATGGTCTCCAAGATTCCTGCTCCCTAGTGTTTATACTCTTTACTCTCATGATTAGGTTCATGATATGACAAAGGTGAAGAGATTTTGCAGATGTCATCAAGGTCTCAAATCAGTTGATTTTGAGTTAATCAAAAGGAAGCCTATCACGGATGGGCCTGGCCTAATCAGGCGAATTCTTAAAAAGCTGAGTGTGCCCTTTATGAAGGAAGAAGCAGAAACTCTCCTGCTGCTCTTGAAGAAATGAACAGCCATGTTGTAACCTGCCTTTAGCAAGGGCTACAAGGCAGGACCCTGAGAGCAGTCTCTAGCTGCTGAGAGCATCTTCAGCCAATAGCTAGCAAGAAAATGGAGACCTCATTCATACAGCATCCAGAAAGTGCATTCTTCTAACCACCTGGAAGAACTTGGAGGCAGATATTTCTCTAGTTGCATCTCCAGATGAGGATGTAGATGGCCAACGTTTTGTTTTCAGCCTTGTGAGGACACAGATGAAACATGTTTGGCTCCTGACCCATGGAGGCTGTGAGATAATAAGTTAAAGCCTGTTAAGCTGTTATATATGTGGTGATTTGTTACACAGTGATAGAAAACTAAACCACCAGGCCAGATGTAAATTAGAGTGCAGGGTTGTCTACTTGGCCCTTTCTGCTGCCTTTCAAAATCAGCAAAAAAAAAATCATTTTGATGGGGATGTAGGTGGGGGTGGGTGGGTGAATTAGGAGATGGGGATTAAAGAGGGCACTTGTTGTGATGAGCATGGGGTGATGTATAGAAGGGTTAAATCACTAACTTGTACCCTGGAAATGATATTATACTATATATTAATAAACTGGAATTTAAATAAAAACTTAATTAAAAAAAAACACCCACAGCATTTTGTTTCAATGGTCTGATTGGGTTCTCCTGTGGGAAAATAATCGTAGTATAACAACAGTAACCAAATAGCGGTACTATTGGGAGAATGAAAGAAATTTAAAAACTCCTAGGTCACAGTGATTATTGCTAGTCCGTATAAAAACAGAGATGGACTCAGCCCTCCCTCCCTTCTCACTCTCTCATGGGTAATGGCATGGGTGTAGCCAAAGCCATAGCAAATTCCGGTAGTGATTTCTGTTGAGACCCATCTTAGAAGGAATCTGAACACTCCCCAGGGGACTTTCCTTCTAGAATTCTCTTATTTACAAGACTTAAACCTCTTTACCCTTCTTTTTTCTTCACTTCCTGTTAGTTTCTCTGTATGGCTGCCTCATCCTCCTCATGAGGGGAGGCGGCTTTCTTCAAGGAATTTGGTAGAAAAGAAACATTAATCATTTGCATTTTTTAACAGTTCTGGTCAAGAGTCTGAGTTCTCGCTCTGCCGTTGCCCATGACAGGCAGTTTGCCACAAATAAGCGTTTACCATATCATTTCTTTCACAGAAAATAAAACGGGTCCCCTCCCTCCCTCCTTTGCAAGGGTCTTTTTTTATTCGCGTTTTTATTTGGGACTTCCATTTATTTATTCTGAAGAATGGGGGGATAATAAGAATCTTACCTATTTCATAAGATTCTTGTGAGGATTATATCTGGAAATACACAACAAGTTCTTAGTACCAGAAGGGCACATAGCACCTGCTTAATAAATGTGAGCCATTACTATTATAATTTCTAGTATAAATCTATTATGTGTCCAGCAATTTGCAGGACCCTAAAGCAGTGAAGCAAAAACTCCTGTGTGCCATTTACCTGCACCACAGTGGAGACAGTCAGATGACACTTCACAGTGGCTTCTGGTCCTTCAGGAGTGTGAGGGACTTGGAAACCAGAGTATAAACCCGGAAACCCAAGCTTGTTGAAATCAGCCAGGCTCTCCCAATCCAAAAGGGCTTAGTCCAGAAAGGTAGAGTACAAGATTCAGATGGTGGTGGAGGGAGGAGGGGATGGTAGTTGAACAGTCTCTATATGGGAGATTTTCTGGACGAACAACACTGGAAGGGAAGAGAATTGAGTGAATAGTCACAGAATTTCAGAACCAAGACAGTTTTTAAATATTGGAGCCACAATTGAGTATTAAAAACATGGGGTGTGGATTATGGGTTGCCTGAAAGTATGCCAAATCAGGAAGAATTATGGTTCCGGTCAGAGTTTTTTATTGTCTCTCTCTCTCTCTTTCTAGGCACTCAGAAGAACCTAAACTGAATTATTAGGTTGTAAGATTTGTATGTGTGTGTGTGTGTGTGTGTATGTGTGTGTGTGAACATGCATACATAATATACCATAAAAATAGGGCAGCTTAGCAACTGTAGGACCTTAATGTATATTTCTGTGTCCTTGCTGTCTGTTCAAATTAGAGGTAAGCTCAACAAAGGGTTCTTTATAAACCTAAGGAGTTCCCATTTTTCTGCTGTTTGGCCCGTATAATCTTCGTGTTTTACATTTTTAGCCCTTTAACAAAATGTCATTCTTTTCCCAGGGTTCTTCTGGTCATTGGGTCAGGAGCCTCTGAGCCTATGTCCTCTGTCGTGCTTTGGCCATGCCAGTACTAGGTGTAGAAGAATATCACAATCCCAGAGTGATATAAAGACCTTTCCGGGGAAGATGAGAGACTGGAGACTGGAAAGGAGGATTTGGCCACATTAAAATGAAAAGCTCTCCGGTTCGGCCAAACACCAGAAACAAAGTCAAAAGATAAAATACACACCAGAGAAGCCCATTCTCTCACCACATCTGACCGTTCCCAAAGAGCAACTACAGTCCAACTTGAAAAGGGAGCAAAATGATAGGGAAATGGGCGGTGTACACTAAGAGGTGATAAGAAATAGGAATGCCTAATGAAGTGGCAGAAATCTGTTCAGTCTTAATAGAGAGTGAAGATAAAAGCTTAGTAAAGATTAATGTTTACTGAAGATTGAAATGACCCTTCCGCCATACATAAAAACACTGTTGGCAGCATAGTGGGTAACTGGGCATCCTTGGGAGTGGGGGGGAATGTCTGTAAGGAAGCATCCACTATAATGGGAAACAACAGCATTAGCTGATGCAATGCCTGAGTTTGTGGTTCAGAATCTGAGCTGGGGTCCAGCAAGCGGGAGGCTTCCCCTGTGCGCCAGACCCCACCTCTTAAATTCAAACGAAGAATGGCTTCTTTTGGTGACTTCCCTCAAGTATAGGAAATATTTTTAACAGTCTTCTAGTGTTCATTTGGTAACATCTGAGGCTAAAATTCTTCTTTGTGTCTGTTCATGCCTGCGTGTTCTTATTTACTTGTCTGTTTGCTTGTCTAATGTATTATCCTTGAAGTTCATTACCAAAATGTCTTGGTGATTCCCAGAGTATGGACACGCCTTGCTAGTCTCAGTTGGGCCTTTAATTCAGCAAGATTTTCTTTTGTTATGACGCATTTCTCTTTTTCTGTCCTCTGTCCCTACCCCATAGGCTACCAGTTACTCTGTATGTTGGATCTGTTTTGTATGATGCCATGTCTATAATCTATTTATTTTGTATCAAAGATTTTTGTCTCCCAGGGAACTTTTGGAGTCACGTGCCAGAGACAAGCTACTGGCATCTAATAGGTAGAAAGACCAGGGACACTGCTAAACATCCTTCATTGCATAGGGCAGTCCCAACTATGTTGCCACTGTTGCAAAAGAGAATTATCTGGTCCAAAATGTCAATAGTGTGTAGGCTAAGAAACATCGCCCCCACAGTCAAGGCTGGACCCTGATGGATCTGTAGTTTTAAATCATTTCAAATGATGTGGAAGAAATCCAGAACTTCTATAGGAGTAATATGTAGATGGTATTTCCTCTTGTAGATAACATTTTTTATACCCATGCTAGAGCTGAGAGTACTTGGGAGCATGTGTATGAATTTTTGAAGCATAAGACCAGAGAGCTGTTTCTCTCTACATACATTTATATATCTTAAAATTTTAAGTGATACTAGAACAGACCTTGATTAAAACTTGATTATCTAATGTGCCAAGGGTTTGTGCTATTTGTGTGGGTTACATTTTCTAGTTAATGGAAACTTAACTTCAGAATATTTTTGTCTCGGCCTTTGTTTTTCAAAAAAGTTGACATCTCTAAGTGAGGTTCTTGTAGTGTGTCTGGATTATCAAACAAGTTGAAAAGTCTGTAATCTTATATAAGTGTAGGAGGAGAGAATTATGACTATTAACACAGTCTCCTAGATATGATATTGGACTAAAATGATATTGAACAAAATATATTTTCTTAAAGCGATTTAAAAAAAATTCAATATTTAGCCATATTGAGTTCCAGTTATTCGGCGTCTGACTGGAATTTTATTTACCACTTCAGTCACATAGGTACAACACTCTTATCAGGATGGAGAAATTCCATGAGACTAATGAACTGACCCAGACTCACTTTATCTCCTTTTTCCATAAATACACATATTTGAGGACTCACTGTTCTCATTGTTGCAAATTCATTTGCATGATTTCTTTCAATATTTCATAGAACTTAGAAAATTAATTACTTGATCTCTGTAATAATAACCACCCCGTCTCCTCCCTTTCTGTATTAAAGCTAATTTAAAGGGAGGAATCTAATTCAGTAGCCTCATTGTTTACTCAAATTACACATGCATAATGAGATCTCAGTAGGAAAGGATGCCGAATGCCACCTTTAAGACTCAAATCAATACCTCAGGGCAAAAATATGATAGTCTAACCATGCGGTTATTAAGAGTTCCCAGATTATTATGTTTGGTTGATCAAACCTGTAGTTTCTAGGGCTCTCTCAAATCAAAGATGCCAAAAAGATTTGGAGGAGGGTGGACAAAAATTTCAGGGGGCAGAAGTCACCAATGTCACATTGCAGTGGGCTGCATAAGGCTTGATAATTTCCAAAAATCACTACACTCGATACAATGATGTGATATCTTCAGTTTATTTTCCGCTTCTATAGCCATTCCTTGATATTACCTAATATCCCCACAAAAGGATGAAATAAAATACTAACAAAAACCGATGCATATAGTATTGTCCATCTGGTCCAAGTTTTAGATGCCATTTTCATTTCTGTCTCCCTCTCTCTGAGCTCAGCAGTTCTAAGGGGTTAACCAGAGCAATCTTAAGTGAAGTTGAAAAAAAATTTTTTAACAATGTCCTACTTTTCATTTATATGGGCATTTATTTCAGAGGTTACTCAACCATTGGTCTTTTTGGAAGGCGTACTTTTTATTCAAGGTTAGTTTGCTTACACCTCACCATGTTCCAGAAAGAGTTTAAGTCAGCTTACAAGGATGCAAAATTAAAACCATGCCGAGTTCATGTTTTACTGCACCAAGCAATCCCGAGGGCAATCACAATAGCAGCTAGTGCAAAGAATCCTTTGGTCATTGTGGACACTCTTTGTAAACAGTACAATCAACTAGCAATTTGTTTAGTGTCTGCTGTGGGCTCAGCACTGAGTTGGACACTATGGAGGCTATAGAAATCATTACCTAATGGATACAGAAGACCATACATAGTGGGCAGAAACATTTTCTTTATCTGGAACGCCTCTATCTAAGAAATTTAGCTATTTAGAAAATAGTCAAGAGAAAGAAATTAAATCTTTCATCAGCCTAAATTATGAGATAGTACCTCTAACACTAACTGAACACCTATTTACTCATACTTTGCTTATCAATCTAACAAACATGATTCTTTGATTTCCAAGCTCATAGCACGTAGGGCCAGTGAATTAGAAGGTGATAGACTGCGAGTGCAGGCTGGTGGCTGAAAACTTCAGCAAATAAGAGGCAAGAGATTTGAAAATCCAATAGATAAAAGTCAAAAGTCTCCAAAGTGTGAGGGCATTAAGTACAAAGACACCTAGTCATAAGCTACAATTCAGTGACGAGTGGCAAAGATGTACTTAACATATTGTTTATTTTAAAAGACAGATACGTGAGATATGCCTTAAATGCGCTTTCTGCCAACATGTTTATACTTTTTAAAAATGGGCCTAGGAAGAAAATCCTCAATTTCCTGGGAAACTCAGGCATTCTGATGGACTTGTTTTCTGGGGAGCTGAGATTTTAGCATTGTCGAGGAGGCAAGACTAATAATACACAGAGTAACAGGATGCCACCAAATACTAGGTTGTCTGCCATCTGCTCTGATAGATGCCAAGGGAAAGTGAGTGACTGTAAGCTCCACGAGTGAAAGTATGGCCAAGGATTTGTGCTAGGCCTTGAGGCTGGACTAGAATTTGAATAGATGTTGGGGTTTCATGCTGATTAAATTTAAAGTCAGCACTTTGGCCCTTTATCACCACTTTCTCTTTGGAAAGTGGTCCAAGGTGATGGACTACTTGGAGGTAGAGATTCCAAAAGGGGGCAGGTGGTGGTGCCAGAGCACCTTCCATCTTCACCATTTTTCTCAGTGTTTACTTCGGTCTCTGTGACCGTCTTCCTTCCTCTAGCCATCCTGGGTCAAGCGATTCTGTACCAGTGTGAAGTGGAGAGCAGAGCAAGGCAACAAGAGCCAAGTTCTAGGTTCACATTCTGGAGTCTTTCTAGCTGGGTAACCTTGGACAAGTTGTTGAACCCGAGCTCCTGGAGATGATACCAGCCCTCCTATAATCACGAGAATGACTCAGCAGAACAATGCAGGCGATGAGTACTTTCTAAACCCCAGAATCCCATGAGAAATGTTTTAAGTGTTCATCTTCCACTGGGTGATGAGATTCTTCAGGATTCCTAATTTTCTCTTCATAAATCTAGGACCTCGGGGGTCTGATTATGGGAGCAGACTGCTCTTTAGGACTTTATTTTTATTTTTTTTTAAACCTTTTTTTTTTTTTAATTATTTCTAGGAGAGAGAGAGAGAGACAGCGTGAGCAGGGGAGGGTCAGAGAGAGAGGGAGTCACAGACTGAAACAGGCTCCAGGCTCTGGGCTGGCAGTCAGCACAGAGCCCGACGCGGGGCTCGAACCCACGAACCGTGAGATCATGACCTAAACGAAAGTCGGACACTTAACCGACTAAGCCACCCAGGTGCCCCAACTCTTTAGGACTTTAAATAACTCTGTGAGAGCAGTGCTGCATTTAGTACATGTGGTCTAACTCTCAGCATGAAGAGCTAGTGGTTGAAAAACCTTCTTTCCAGCATTGGTTTCAAGACAGTATCTCAAGATGGGCATTGTTTGGTTGATCAAGCGACGTGTGCTAGGACATTATAAAAATGTAGATGGCAAGACTGAAAGTGGGCATAGTAATGAGTCCAAGCCGAGTGAGAATTGGAGAGTCTGATAGTGATCGATGACTGCCCATTTGAGCCATTATGGCCTGTTAGGTTCGAGTGCAACAGGCTGGAAATCCTTATCAAATGAGAGAGGTAGAGTAGCCACTCATATGTGATGAACCCTTCCTATATCCAAACCACCCTGTCTACCACTCCATTTACCAAAAGCAAGGCTTGCCGTGTCTCAAAAGAACTGTACTGTACTCAGGTTTTGGTCTTAACGAGAAAGAGCCCATTGTTCCAATTGGTTTGAGAGTGAATCCCACTCCCTGTGCCCCGGGGAAATCTGCAAAGGCCCAGAGCATCACCCTGAAGCCTCATCCCTTTGAACCCCTCTTCACCATTGGAGTCAGAGTGACCTTTTTAAAATACAAGTCTATCCTATAACACTCTATACTAACTCTACCGAAATTTAAAATAAAATTAAAACATGTTAAAAGCCAGTCTAGTCTCTACTCCTTCAGGTCCTCTAATAAATTCTGAATTCTTCAGACAGAAAATCCTCTTTTCTGTGTGTGACAGCCTTCCCTTTAGTCAGTCTCCAACTAGCAATTTATGCTTTAGTGATGCCAGAGTACTTGAAATCCATGCACCTCTTGGTCCTTACCATGAGACCATTTGCACCTTCAAGCCTTTGCACTGTTCTTTATTGAAACACTCTTCTATATCCCCTTACCTTTCTATTCTTCCTCAGCCTTCAAGACAGCTCAGACATCTTTTCCAACAGCCTTTCTTGTAATTCCAAGTGGGGTGCAAGGAAGGTTGTGCTCTGCGGTTGCATTAAACTTCGTGCATGCTTCTACTTATGATGATATATTGAAATAATCTTCTATGTATTTTTCCCATTATAATATGGGTGTTAAAAAAACAAAGACTGTATTTTGTTTATATCTAAGCCATGAGCACTTAGCAAGAGACCTGGCAGGCTACACAGCAAGTGCGTGTCAAGTAGAGCCATTAGTTGTGTCTCTAGAACATCCCTACCTAGAGGTACATATGTCCACCTTGATTACTGGACAAAGGGGAGAATTGAAGTGTTTACCAAGCCCGGATTGGATAAGCTAGATATTGTCTACATTTTCCACTGAATGAATATCCCTGTGTTTCAAAAGTCATTTCAATGTCTCCTCTGTTCCTTAATGGGGATTATGAGGATACATCAATGACCGGAAAGAGTACCTATCCCCAAAGGATTTGTTTCCTAGGGGCACAAAGCTAAATATGTGCTCTAAGAAAAGTCACAGCCTCAGGGTTTCAGTGAAGAGACAGACCGCCCACTTCCGGGGGAGTCAGAGAAGACTTTGTAGGAGAAGGGAGATACCAGATAACCTTGGAAAATGGCAACGATTTTGAAAAGTAAAGATTGGGAAGAGGTAAAAGAGGGAGTGAGTGGGAGATGAGGTATTCTAGCCAGAAGAAATATGAAAGGCAAAGACATGGAAAAGCGTGTGGGAAATGAGAGGCACCACTGATAGTTCTCACCTGGATCCTGATGTGATTCATGTCCCCTCACTTAGCCCCACTGCCATGCCTCAGCCACCCCAACCCCTTTCTTTGGCCCGGTGGCTCACAAACTCGAGCGAGAATTGGAGTTGTCTTGTAGAACAGATTGCTGGACCCCATGCCAGCTACTCAACTTCTCGTTCAGCAGGTCAGCAGATGATGCTGTGGTTTGGGGCCATATTTAAAAACCACTGCAAAACTTTCCCGTTGACACCACCGTGGCCTGACGACATGTTCCTCCATCCCCTCCCAGAGACGGTAAGACACGGACCTTAGAGCTCACCAGGAGCCTTGGGCCTTTTGATCTCTGGAGGAGTGACGGTCCTTGGGAAGCTCTGCCAGCCACCCATCGGCAGGATGGCCACCACCATTCAAGCTGTACAGCAAGCAGCATTTTCCCAGCATCCTGGCAAGCGAAAGACTAACTTGAACCATCTGGTTCTGTAACACCCTCCTACACCACTGCTTAAAAGCAGCCAAACATATTTTCTCTTACATTTTGTCAATAAAATATTGCTCCCCGAGGCTGTTGGCTTGTCATGTTTGCAGCCCATAAGCAATGCTGGAGACGTGAGTGACAGAACCCAGAAGAGAAGAGCCAGGGAAAAGTCCCCCAGCCTTTCGCTGCCGACCTCCCATCCGTGCACCCCACTTCTCAGGCAGATTCTCTACACGGATGCCTGCAGGTGCTTTTTTTTTTTTTTTTTTAAAGTGGAACCAAAACATGTCCAGACCTTTGCCGGCCACTCTGCCCTTTCTGGCCTTTTTAATTTTGTTTTGCCGTGTGACGGTGAAGAATCAACGTGGAGCATTTCCAACAGCCAGGTAGAGTGTGTACACGTTTATTAAGATTAATTAAAAAGTAACAAATTGTAAAGTAATAACATTAACAACCAGTAGAAAAAGTGTAGACATTTTGACAGTCTTTTTGAATTTCATTAAAAGATGGTAGTGACAAAAACCCCAGAGACTATTTCTACTTTACTAAAGAAATAGGTCACAGATTCAATTACAGTCACTGAAGCATGGACTCAATCTATCATGGCAAATTAAGTACATTTTAGCAACCTACTTTCCTTTAAAAATTTTATAGACACTTTCAGTGGAAGAAGAAAGACTATAGAAAAAAAAAAAAGAAATTGCAAAACTGAGTCCCACCCTTACTCCCCCCTCCTCCCCCCTCGGCTTTTGAGCAAGCATTTGGCTTATTTGCTTTGGGTATAAGACAGAAAATCATTAAGAAATACTCAGCCCTCTCACAATTATTACTCTTCACTCGTTCGTGGTTTAATGATGCCGATTTGGAATTGGGAGTGGGAAACAGCTCCAAATTAGAATCGCTGGTCTTCAAAGGGGGGCTTTGTTCTACAGGATGAGCCCCACCCCTTTCTTTTAAAAGAGGACTATTTGTACTTTACAGCTTTTTATGACAATTTTTTGCATTAGACTCTCAGAGCAGACATGTTGTGTTCATTTGGGGAAAGATATAGAATTAAGTAAAAAAGTGCTCATTCGGCCCATGGATATGGTTTAGCCAAGTGCAAATATTAGTGAAATTAGTAAAAATATAACGGCCTTTTGCCCATAGCCAAGTTGATTTCACGTTGACAGCTGGAGTTTGCAGAGGGCCTCTTGCAATGAAGCAGTGGGGGGCAGCTCTTAGGCACTAGCAGCAGCAGCTGCAGCAATGGTAGAACATGAGACGGAGAGACTGTTGTGTTTCCCCTTTGACATGTAAGAACCTAGGGCCAGGATGCTCATAAGCCAGTCTTAGGAGTCTGTTGTTAGGCCAGACCAGGAAGCTTCCGAAACCCATGTGAAGTCTTGTTCCTAAAAAAAAAAAAAGGGCCACCAAAGCATCTCTTCAGTTTAGGGCTGGTCTTGCCGCTTAGCCTGTAGTCTTGCCTTTTCCCTTTGAACCCTGGCCGGCTTTCTCCTGATGCCTCTGTGTAATGGGCTCAGACTTGAGATGACTGATTGCCTTTGCTTCCCAGAGAAGCGATAGAGATGCCGCACGCATCTCCGAATTACCATGCTACTACCCGACTGAACAACAGTCTCTCTCTGGCCAGGCAGAAGGGAAGCCCACAGGACCTCATTTCTTCTTTTGATTGCAAAATTACGACTTCCTTAGGGCATCAGGCTTCACAGCAGCTAGAAAGGTGAAGATCTCACATGGTCAACATCACCCTTCAAAATATCTCAAACCTGTGGGGGTATCCACAGTGTACATGCATGGTAGCATATATAACTCTTATGAGCTAAGAAGCCCAGGGGTCTTCTTAGGCCACAAGTTCCTCCAAACTACGGAATTAAGATAAACGTGAGCTGATGTACTTACCGTATGTGCTGCGGAAATCTGAGTGCTCCCGGAGGGGGAGAGTGATGAGGATTGACAGTCCTGTGCCTGTCCTTCATTCAGCTCCTCACGTGCAGCCATAACACCTGTCGCATCTCTGGAGTCTGAAGCTGTCACCCCCTGCCGTCATGGCAAAATAAATTTACAAATGTATGATGTATACAGTCGTGTATAACATAGAAAAGATGTATATGCTAAATATGAATTTACAGTATATTTTAAATTAAACTCAGTGCAATGAGACGCTTCTACTATGTGAGGCCACCGGGAACTGAGACCAAAGGGAGGGCTCATCCCCATCTCAAGTGCATTTGCCAAGTGTGGAACATGCCTGCCATGTTGAGAGCAAGGCCCTGCTCTCAGGCGTTTTGGCTTAACTCATCTCGGGTGGGGAGTTGAAGGTTTGTCAGGTGATTCGAATGTATAGCCTTGGATGCATGCCATGGATTGAAATTATTTTTCTTTCTCATTAAATATGTGTTGAATTTGCATACATTAAAATCAGTTTCCGCATGACTCCCTTCCATGGCTCTCTCCTGTCATTTGGGGAGCCATCAACTTCCAAACCCATCCTTGTTGCTGGAGAGGCATGTTTCCCGAGTGGGAGGGGTAAAGATGGAGCTAAGCCTGGTGTGTCTCCGCACGGAGGCCTCTCATTACGCCTGTGCACACAACTTGCTCAAACCCGCAGAGTAGATAACAGGTGGGGCTACCTAGAAAGACAAGTGCTTAGATTTGCAGTCTTTGAACAGAACGTAAACCTCTGAGATCAGTGTTGATACGATGGGTGTTTGAGTGCAGCCAGATGAAGTCAGGAACCAGGGCGATCATCTCTAGAAATTTATAAGGGGCAGCTCAAATCTCTGGATAAAAAAAATCCAACTTTCTCTTGTTTGAGTGTTTAAAAGGCCTAATCAGATGGTCCACCAAGCTTAGCATCCTTGGGAGATGGTATAGCGTAATGGCTGGGACCATAAACAAAGCAACTAATGTGCCTGTATTGAATATGCATCCTGCCACTTGCTCAGTGATTTGAGCTGGATACTTAACCCCTACGTGCTTCAACTTCCTCATCTGCAAAATGAGACAATAATTATCCCCCCCCCCCCCCCGCATAGGGTCATTCTGAGGACTACACGATTTAATGCATGTGCATTGCTTAGCTTGGGGCCGGGCATGGTGTGCCTGCTGAAGGAGCATCTCTGTTGTCAAAAGTACCATCATAGGCATTATGTAGGTGGCCATAATTTGGGGGATGGCTCATTCTGTTTTTAATTACATTTTTTTTCCTAGCTTAAATAAGAAGAGACAAAGACTATTCAGAAAAATAGTATTGATATCTGTGTCTCGTTGACCGTTGCCAAGACAACACGGTAAAATGGATTTGGAACTGAACCACCTGTACCTTTTAGCTTCATATGAGTGACCTTGGCCAAGTCTTTGGAACTTTTTGAATTCCAGTTTCATTAACTGCAAATGTAGAGATCCTATATGTTCCTTGCATCCTTCGATGGGATCCTCATTAGGACCTTATGAAAAATTCTTCGTAGAAACATAAACACGGCATTTATTTTACAGAGCACTTCTCATTAATCATTGCATTTAGGCCTCACACTAACACTTGAGATAGGTATCTCGTTCCCAATTTACAAGTGAAGTGGAGGCTGAGAATTTCCCAAGGCCGCCAAAATGGTTCAGGGGCAAGTACCTAAGGCTCCTGGGCTCAGCAGTGTTTCTCATAGACCATAAGTGCATGATTTTAGATAAATGATGTATGGGGACATTCTCAGGAAATGGTAACGTGTGATATAAATGATACATTGTATTGTTATTTGGAGAGTCTTCCTTTGATATTATGTAGAGAGGAACGTAGACAGCACAGAAGCAGAGAGCTTTAGTTCCAAGAGTCAGTCGTTTGTCACGCATTAGCAGTGAAGTTGATACCCAAACAGCAACTGAATCCCCATATCCAGCGTTGACTCAGGAGAGGCATCATAGTATTGATCCCTTTGATCATTTACCCTTCTTTCCTTCGCTAGTTTTCACTTCGGGGTGACACATGGCTGACCTATTAAACAGTCATCTTTGTCGACACTGGAAATTAATTAACTGATCATTGTCTCCAATCTGTCACGGTGAATTCATGCTCAGGACGTAAAAGGAAGGTCTCTGGAAAGTGGACTAACCAGGATTTCCTGGTTGAGTTACTCCCTTCCATCTGCATCTCATTCTGCCTTCCCCCATGCCTGCTCTCCGAGAAGCTCCACCGTCTCTTGATGAACTTGGCATAATAACCACGCACAGCTGGACGGCAATATGGTTTGAGAAGAAGTACACTCACAGCCTGTGACGTTAGATGAGCTTCAATTTGTTCAAACCACTTGCTGTGTCAGTCTGACTCCAGGCATCAGGGTGAAAAATGGGAAATTTAGTTACCTATATAGATAGTAATAGCAACAGTCATACCTTGAAATTTTGTAATATTTTTCAAGTTGCTATGCACATTCACACATGTTTCAGGCAATTCTTACAACAATTTGGTGAGACAGACAGGATTATTATTCTTATAATGGAGTAAACAAACCTGACACTTGGGGAATTTTTGACCCTGTTCTCATCTCCAGCTGGTCAGGGCACAGACTCATATTTTTAGTCATGTCCTGCCTCTTTGTTTTATCTGTCCAGGGCCACCTTTCTGAAAATAGGCCACTGTGAATTTCAGGAACTCCTACGCTCCCAAAATTTGTTTCCAACCACGTTCTTATCAGGCCTTTTCCTCCTGGCTATACATGATTGATCAGGGGTTGGACAAATGACACAATATAGGTCAAACTTGTTCTAGAATTTTTCAAATTGGAAATGGGAGAGAGAGTCAGGAGGTTTCCAGTAAAGGAAACGTAGCCAGGAGTTTTGCTATGTTGCTAAAGCTGATTTGAGGGGGAAAGAATGACATTGACGGAGAAGCAGAGCTGGTGGGAAATGAGCAAATCTTGGAGGCAATGATGTCCCTGGTTCCAGCCGTTATTTGGTTTTTTTTTTGAACTATTTATTTATTTTTATTTATTCTGAGACAGAGAGAGAGTGAGAGAGAGAGCAGAGGACGGGGAGAGAGAAAGGGAGAGAGAATCCCAAACAGGCTCTGCACTTCCAGCACATAACCCAATGTGGGGCTTGAACTGATGAACCACGAGATCATGACCTGAGCCCAGATCAGGAGTCAGACAGTTAACTGGCTGAGCCACCCAGGCGTCCCCCAACAGTTCTTAAAGCAGAATCCACTGGGAAAATAATCTTTCAATAAGTTCCTTTTTCCTAAGTTTCTTCAACATTGTCTCATATTTCTTTTTTTTTAAGTTTATTTATGTATTTTGAGATAGGAGGGGGGAGAGAGAGAGAGAGAGAGAGAGAGAGAGATTGGCAGAGAGAGGGAGAGAAAGAATCCCAAGCAGGCTCTACACTGTCAGTGTGGAGCCAGATGTGGGGCTTGAACTCCCAAACCGTGAGATCATGACCTGAGCTGAGCTCATGACCATGATCATCCAGAGTCGGATGCTTATCTTACTGAGCCACCCAGGTGCCCCCAGACTCTCATATTTCTCAGTGAATTAAGTGACAAACTCTCTATGCTAAAAACGTCTTGATTTGTGTCAGAAAGATGACTCAGGTTTTCATGTTTGTCCATGCATAGTAGCTACCTATCTAACTCACCCACATGGTTGTGGACATTATTAAACATGATACAGGGAAGTGAACAGCGCTGCTCACTAGTTAAGCAGGTCATACATATTTAAGGTCTTACTGTAGAAATTGGCCATATGCAGATAAGTGTTCCTTCCCTCTCTACCAAATAGGTATCGTTCAGAACCATGAGGGTCATTAGCTGTCTCTTGACATAAACAGATAATTACATTCCTGAAGAGATTTTAGTAAGATTAAAATTTCTCTGCTTTTTAAATCAAGGTTCCAGGGGCACCTGGGTGGCTTAGTCGGTTAAGCGTCCGACTTTCGCTTAGGTCATGATCTCACGGTTCGTGGGTTCGAGCCCCGTGTCGGGCTCTGTGCTGACTGCCAGCTCAGAGCCTGGAGCCTGTTTCAGTCTGTGACTCCCTCTCTCTCTGACCCTCCCCTGCTCACGCTCTCTCTCTTTCTAGAAATAAATTAAAAAAATCTTAAAAAAAAATTAAAAAAAAAAATAAATAAATCAAGGTTCCAAATCCTTAAGACCATGGTAGTATTTCTGATTGGTTGTAGAGCTCAGAATATAGAGCCAGATTGCCAAGTTAAAAATCCCAGTTCTGCCATTTACTGTCTGGGTAACCTTGGGTACATTTCTTTATGTCTCAGTTATGCCGTCTGTAAAATGGGCCATAATGATAGAGCCATGTCCCGTGGTTACATAAAGGTTAAAGAAGTCAATATCTATAAAAGTGCTTAGAATAGTGCTTGAGCGTAAAACACACTACCTAAACAAAGCTATTATTATTCAGTGAGTTTTTTTTTTTTTTTTTGGAATACCTCCCACACGCAAAGAATTCACTGTAGTTAGTATAAACGAACATGTTACAGTTGTGCTTGCAAATACAAAGAACAAAAGGAGGACTTCTAAATAAAAGAACATTTCCAGATATTTCTCAGGAGGTAGGTAAAAGGTATTGCAAAACATAGTTGATAATGGATATTTTGAAGTGGTTTCTGTATAAAGAACATTCACGACTCTACTGAGTAACAAAGGCATGTTAGAAGAAAAGAGATTTAGGTGAAGAATTCCTGAAACTTCTATGTTTAAGATAAGGATATTTCTAAAGGTAGGAATTAAGTGTCCGATCACAGATTTAGAGACAGTCTCTTCAATTTGAGCTATTTTGAGAGCAGCTTAGAGATGGGGACTAGTATAAGTTTGCATCTCAAACACCAAGCAACATTTCTGAAGAATGGCGCTAGGTCTATTTCATATTAAATGTGAAAAAGGCTTTGCTCCTTTGATTTCTCATTGCTATCACAGAATTCTGGTGGCAGAGTTCATTGGTGGAGGTGAGATGGGAAGAATAACATCCTAACTCAGGTGCAGTTAACCAGATATGTTTATGCCTGGAAAGAGAAAGGGGAGATTTTTCATATTCTTTCCTTAGAGCTCAGAAGCATTATGGGCGTACAAGAGTGATTTCTTATAGAACCCCAGATACTAAGAGAAAAAAACCCAGAGTGGATCATTTTTATGTTAGAAAAATGTAAAAGATAAGTTAGTCATGACCGCTGAGGGATAAAGGGATAGAAAATGTGCCTGCGTGCTAGGAATTCTATTTCTTTTAACTCTTGCTCTTTGTGTAAGTTTTTATTTGTTTATGTCCCACTCTCCTACTGAATCGTTACTTGTCATTTCGTAAATTGCTGAAATCCCTGAGAAAAAGTAATGTTTGGACTGTGATGCCCAACTGGCCACATCCACAACCATGTTTCTAATTCTGTGCACTCACTGTCTTTAAGGCAGAGTTGCTTGCTAATATCTACTGCACTATCGCTAATGACATTCCAGAAGAAGTGGAACGGGTACTCTTTTTGAAGGGTATTCTTTCAAATGCAGCTCCATTTGAGTGATAGGCATTGCATTTCAGAACTCTTAGCTCTTTTATAAAGTTATCCTAATCGAAAATTTTTTGGTTTTTACTTGATAATTCTTATTAGTCTGCTCTACCAGGGGGCTCATTAGCCAACTTTGAAAGCAAGTAAGAGACCCATGCGTACTCTTTAGTGTGTACAAAAAGTTCACTGTGTACTATGTGGAGTGGGTTTGGTGAGCTTCTGAGACATCTGAGATGGATGGAGTGGAGCTAATGGGAGATTGGTGTAAATGAGGTACCTGTAGCCGACAGCCGCCCATTTTGGAAAGGTCAAAGGGGAAACTCTTTTCTTGCAGACACTTCTTTCTTTCTTAGCAACTGAAAACTGTGTCCAGCAATTCGAGTTTTACATGTATGTAGCATTTATGCCAACAACGTGAACGTTATTCCTTTTAATTCTCACAAAGCACTGAAATAGGTAGTTCTTACCACCCCCGGAAACATGTACTAATGAGGGAACTATACTTGGGAGAAATAAGCGATTGGGCAGACAGAATACACTCTGAGGTTTAATTAGGTAGCCCTTCTCCTCGTAGCTGTTTATGTAAGGGACCTAGCAAGCTTCTAGCCCAAGTAGATTTTTTGTTCTTTCATTTTTCTCCTACTTAACCTCTCAATACTTACCTGCTCTAGAAGCCTGAACTCTCCAGGGCTACTGAGAAGTCCTCTGCTTTCTAGGTTTTCAAGTTTTCTTTTCTTTTCTTTTTTAATTTTTTGGATGTTTATTTATTTGTGTGAGAGAGAGACAGAGTAGGAGTGAGAGAGGGGCAGACCAAGAGAGGGAGACACAGAATACGAAGCAGGCTCCAGGCTCTGAGCTGTCAGCACAGAGCCCAACACGGGGGCTCAAACTCACGGACTGTGAGATCATGACCTGAGCTCAAGTCAGACGCTTAACCGACTGAGCCACCCAGGCACCCCTGGTTTTCAAGTTTTCTAAAGTGCATGCCTAAGCCTGTCTTTGGGACATTTGATAATCGATCCTTTTATAATTGTGCAGCAATCAAGGTAGACCTAGAACGCCCACAATTTTTTAATTTATTCAAAGAGGCAATGCTTTATAATTTATTAAGTTCCAAAAAAATGATGGGTCTACTTTGATTTCCCAGAATCCATTTCCTCCTTCTGGGTGTCCTTTTGGATAACGTACCACTCACTCATTCTTAGCAGTGAGAGTTTGGGGGAGATCAATGCTACCCCCAGC
The DNA here is from genome assembly GCF_003009895.1 of Hyaena hyaena. Classification (NCBI taxonomy): domain Eukaryota; kingdom Metazoa; phylum Chordata; class Mammalia; order Carnivora; family Hyaenidae; genus Hyaena; species Hyaena hyaena. Next base: position 3,301,181 of record NW_024080639.1, read on the forward strand.
TTCAGTGTGGGGGTCCTGATTAGGCTAGGATGATAGGTCACACCCAACTTCCTAGCTGAGATTGGTTTAGCCATGGATCCAGTATGAGCCAATAACAGGGTGAGTCACAGGTGAGGGGACTTTAGGAAGAGACACTACTTCCTCCCAAACAATGTGGGTCAGTGGGACTTTATGAAAAGTAGACCTGCGTAGAGTATTTTGTTACCATGATGAGATAGCATGAGACCATTGAAGCTATGAGGTGAGGCTGGCAGGTAGAACCAAAGACCTCAAAGACTGGGTCCATGATGACATCCTTTAAGCACCTTCTGGACTTTTTGAGTATGTGAGCCAATAAATTTTCTCTGTTATTTAAGCCAATTTGGCTGGGTTTCCAAACTCATACAGTGTGTCTTTGGCCCTGATATGCAGGCACGCTACCTCCCTTCTGATAAGTCCACTCTCCCCTTTCTATCTTTCCCCCCTCCCATCCATGGAGTCGTAAGATCTGAGTTCATGCCTACCTCCAGCACTTACCTACTGTGCCTATTGAAGAGGTAAATATCCTATATTGTCGATTTATGAAACAGTGATGATGAAAACAATATTTAACTTCCAGTGTTATTAGGAGAATCAAATGAGCTAATGATGATTAAAATGAGCTAATGGTGATAATAGCAATATTAATTATCTTTTTGAAGAGTGCTAATTTAATACAGAAGTTGTTATCAAGCCCATTTTCCCCAAGTTCTTTCCGGGGTTACGTTTAGTAACAGATCTACATCCAGGTAGAGGCAGGGAGGGTTATGGACAAATAGTCATAGGTAGAAAATCAACACGTTAGTTTTATCAACATAAAAGTCCAGTTTTGTCCAAATAAAAACTCTGCTCTTCTGGTATCATAATGATCTTATGGAGGGCCTGATTTAATGCATTATGGAATATTCTACTGAATGAAATCACTGCAGACTTTAAACAGCAAGCTAAGATATTAAGAAGCAGAAATCGGACACTGTGATTGATCATATTAAGATAATTTCATCTAAAGTAGGCATCCTTCTATCTCATCTAGAATTTCCTCCTAATGTGAGGAAATGTTTCTGCGTGGTAAATTTGCTCAATTTTGCAGCAGCTGTTTCTGGACTGGAGACCCTGAGAGCTCCCTGGGGCGGGAATGCTCAGGCTTCTGGAAGCTGGGCAGTGTCCCTTTGACCCGCCTGTAGAGTGTCATGTGCCCTAGGCTCTCTCCTCTTGCCACGCTCTTGTCTTCCCAAGGAGGATCTTTTTAGAAAAGGTGACACAGTCGCATAAACAAGTTCAAAACTGGGTCCATTTTTCTAGTCTCACCAAATCGAGCTGTACAAACATGGAAGAGGCATTCACTAGTGCTGGCTCCCCTTTCTAGCTGAATTCATTCCGATTGCCCCATCTTGTGGAAGAAAGAAAAATAACCACGTTTTGTTTTTTTTTGTTTTTGTGTTTTCCTTTGGGCACTTGCCCTAGAAGAACAAACTCAGCCCATCTGTCTTCTCTATCTCTGCCTATAATCTCGTTCACATAATACATTTCAGATAATTCATTCTGAGGAAAGGCCGTTGCTCCTCATATATTTGCAACCTGACCTCTTTTCTTTACTGATAGGATCAGTACATGATGATTTCGTTCATGAGGGCTAGACAGAAGGACTATGGAGGACTCCAGCCTTGTTACCATAATTTAGATCCAAATAAGAGTCTCAAGATTAGATCCGAATCAGATCCCAGATCAGGATTTGGGGAACAGACCATCACACTTTCAGTTATCCAAGATTTTCACCCCTATTTCTGCTCTACCTTCTATGCACTTTGTTTTTTTTTTTTTAATTTTTAAATGTTTTTTATTTATTTCTGAGAGAGAGAGGCAGTGTGAGCAGGGGAGGGTGAGGGAGAGGGAGACAGAGAGTCCAAAACAGGCTCCAGGCTCTGAGCTGGCTGTCAGCACAGAGCCCGACGTGGGGCTCAAACTCACGAACCATGACCTGACCCAAAGTCGGACACTTAACCGACTGAGCCACCCAGGTGGCCCCCTTCTATACACTTTGTACATGGAATTCTCCATTCAGAGGAAGAGTGGATGGAATCAATTCATGTATTTGTTTATTTACCAGTTTGCTTGTTCATTCATTCATCTGTTTAACATTTATTTATGAGGAGCGTCTATATGCCAAGCAGTGCTAGGCACTGGGGAAGCAGGGATGGAAGAAAGAGCCATATTCACTACTCGGATGGGCTTTACAAGTTAGTTGAAGTTGACTACATAGACGTTAATCAAATTATCAGGTAAATATATAATTGCAGATGGTGGTAAGCCTATGAAAGGCAATTAAAGGATACTATAAAATTATAAAAGAGAAGATCTGACCTGTGTCATCTGACCTTTCCCCATGAAGGGACACTTGAGCTGAGATCTGAAGAGGTAGGAGCTAAGAGAATGGCAAGAACATTATAAGCAGAGCTTTTGAGTCCAGAGGGAAAATAGTTCTTGGGTGGAGAGAGAGAGAGAGAGAGAGAGAGAGAGAGAGAGAGGCTGGAGTAGAGAAGAAGGAGGAGAGTGGCTCCCAGAAGAGGCTGCAGAAACAGACAGGGGCCGGATGATGTCAGGCCTTGAGGACCTGCTGGGAGTTTGGCCATCTGACCACACTACTCGTTAATAAGGGGCACTGTCCACAAATCAAACAAGACTGACCTTCCTCTGTTCTCGCCCACAGCAGTTGTGGCAAAGGAGTCAGAGCAGTACTTTCTGGATGTCTCCATCTCCTTCTGGGCCGTGAGTTCCGAAGTCCATCCCGCAATTCTTCATTCCAGCCCTTGATTCACAGATGCATTTTTAGAAGGCGCTGTGTACATTATCACATTAGTTTCTTTGTAGTGAACCTCTCAGATTTATCCAGCACCTAAGAGTGTTTGTGTTCGGGTGTATAAATGACTGTTGATTCTGTCTCTAAGCGACAGAAACCAGCTCGCCTCCTCAAGCAGTCAGCCTGAAAGTTGCGCAACACTGACATCTGGTGCTTGCTGAGATTTGAGATTGTACAGGGTCAGACGGAGGCTTTTGAGACTAGTCCCCGTTGCAAAATATAGCAAGGCCGAATGTTTAAAAATGTTAAGTAGCGCGTGCGCGCGCACACTCTCTCTCTCTCTCTCTCTCTCTCTCACACACACACACACACACACACACACACAGAGCCCCTCCACAGTCTTTTGTTTTGAACTAATTCTGACTTTCCAATAATAAGCATGCCAAAGGCCAATTTCCACATGATGTTTTCTTACTGTCATTATTTGCCGTTGGACATGGCGTTCACAGGACGGAAAGTGAGGTTCTGACTGGGTTTGGGAGAAAAACAATTAACAAAAACATAAATCAATGTTCATTTAGTATCCATTAACATAAATCATAGGATTAAGCGGAAAAGAGTCACCCTCATAAAAACAATGTAATAATGGTGATTTTATGTATGATAAATAATATTTGCATTGTCATTTATAATTTCTAAAGCATTTTAGCATAGACTTCCATATTCCCCCAGTCACTCAATCATTTATTCATTCATTTAAGAACCATTCATTGAGTGCCTCCTCTGTGAAAGTGATTGGTTTAGGCTGCAAGGAATCTCTTGGTCCCGGCAGAGCAATTAGGAGAGAGTAACAGAGTGGTACTTAACCAAGTATGCCTCGGATTCAGACTTAGTTGCTCTAAGTGTCTGAGTCTTTGTGTGTTAACTGGCCAGTGATAATAAGATGCCTGTCTTATTGAAATGTTCTTAAAATTAAAGGAAGAGAGTCAATGTAAAACATTCACCATAGCATCTAGTATGTCACAAGTTACCAGCGAACCATGGCTTAGGTATGGCAAGAATTATTTTATTGCTTATTTTCAGTTTAGGAGACAAAAGACTTTCAGCTTGAATATGCTCAGCAATGGGAAAATTTTTTTTAGAAAATGGGTATGCCCTTCATGAATGTATCAGTCTAGGAAGATACGACGGTTAATGGAAATGCATAGGATGAAAAGGGTAGGAAGGGCGGCTCGGCCTATTGTCAAGGAAGTTTGGTGTCTAAAAAGTTTTGCTTTCTCCCTATGGGGACATTCATTGGAAATTATGTTCTCAGAGTAATACTTTGAGAATTTGGTCTTTGGGGCTGAATGATGGGAAGCGTCAGAGATGGAAAGCAAAACCATCAGTTATAAAGCTCTTCCAAGGGTCCCAGTCTGAATGAATTGGACCTTGATGCACACCACAGATCATGGCGGGAATAAAGAGGAGGAGTTTGAGGAAGGCTGTTGTAGAGAATGAATCTAGGTGAGATGTCTGTTCATCGTTTATTGGCCTTTTCATAGGATGGCTGCCTTGTCATCTATTGGAATCTCATTCCTTGGAAATACAAAACAGTCTGTTTTTTTTTTTTTTTTCTGGTTTCCTCTTTGTAATTTGTGGAGATAAAATTCTACCTCAGAAAATTCAGTGTATCCAAGCAATTTACTAATGCAGCGAACACTTAATGGGTTCCCTGTCAGGGTATGCACTGTGGTCCTAAGAACATTTGACATTTTTCTTTCTGAGAAAGGGAACCAAGAGGGACTTTGCAAATATGATATGACCAGTCTAGTGTTTGGATGCTCTGGGTTTAGACCTTTCAAGAAAGAATCTCTAAAGAGTGCTTCTAGAAAGTGTAGAGAATTCCGTATTTAATGAAGTGAAAGTAAAGAGAATGCTATTTAATAGGTAGATACTATTATCTCATTTAATACATATGTATAACATTTTTAAATCTATAACAAATTATTTTCTTATGATTAGAAAATTTGTCCTTATTAATCATACAACCATAAAGAAAACTGTATAGATTCTAAACTGTAGGAGTCTTAGAGAAATTCAATCCCAAGCTTACAAATCATTTGGAAAAGCATGTAGCTCATTGTGAATATGTTAGTTATTAGACAAGAAATATTTTTTAAAAATCAAAATGAGCTAAATAATTAAGAAACTAAAGTTAACATCAAAATAATCCAAACAAAGGTATGAGGCAGTTGATGATGATGGAAGCCAATTTAATGGAAACAAAATGTAATTAATAAATCAAAAGCAACTTCTTCCGAGTGTCAAGGTGACCCCCTCTGCCTTGAGAGTGTAGTGGAGAAAAAGTGAGAACAGAGAGAGCTAAAACCTTTGGAAAAATATAGAAATGTTACTATAGATGTTAAAAGTTTAGAAGAAGTAAAAGGAATGTTTTCTGCAACTGCATGCCAATAAATTTCAAATGGATAGCTTCCAAAGAGCATGAATTATTAAAATTTGTTCAACAAAGGTATATATTCATACTGTTTCAATAATTATAAAAGTAAACATTTGTCTAAGACTCACAATATGAAGAGCTATCAGGATCATGAACAACTCTTAGGATAACCTTGGTGAGATAGACCAATTCCTTGAAAGTCACACCTACCAAAACACACAAGAGAAGTAGATAAACTAAAAGGTCTATATCTTCCAAAGAAATTGAATCAATAATTAATAACCTTCCCAAACAGAGAGCACCAGGCCCAGGTGGGTTCACTGGTGAATTCAAACAAATATTTAAGGAAGACATAATACCAATTCTCTTACAGAAAACAGAAACAGATTCCATCTTATGAAGCCAATGCTTATATCCAACATGTACAAGTAACTCTTAAAACAATAAAAAAACAACCTAATTGAAAATTGAGCCAAAGATCCGGACACCTAACCAAAGAAAATCTACTGACATCAAATGTGCACAGAAAAAGATGCTCAACATCATACTCCTCAGAGAATCTCAAACTAAAACAATGATAAGATGCCACTACCCACCCATTAGAATGGATAAAACCCAAAACATTGACCAGACCAAATCCTGGCAAGAATGGGAAGCAACAGGGTATCTTGTTCATTCCTGGAGGGGACGTGAAGTGGTACACCTACTTTAAGAAGCCAGCTTGGCAGTTTTTGACAAAAACAAACATACTCTTACCATACAGTCAACAATGGCACTCCTTGGAATTTGCTTAAATGAATTGAAAATGTATGTCCACATAAAACCTTGTACACGAATATTTGTACTGCTTTATTCATGATTGTCAAAACTGGGAAGCAACCAAGGTGTTCTTCAACGGGCATATAAATACACAAGCAAGGGGACATTCATATGATGCAATATCATTTAGCAATAAAAAGATATGAGTTATCAAGCCCCAAAGTGACACGCAGGTATGTCAGATACATATTGCTAAGTGCAAGAAGCCAGTCTGAAAAGGTCATATAGTGTACGATTCCAACTATATGACATTCTGGACAAAGGCAGAACTATTAAGATCGTAAAAAGACCAGAGTTTGCTAAGGGTTTGGAGGAAGGGACCGAAGGATGACGAGGAAAGCACAGCAGATGTTTAATGCAGTGAAACTTTATGTGTATAATGAAATGGTGGATACATATTTTTATGCATTTGTCAAAAAACTATAGAATGTACCACACAAAGAGTGAACTCTAATTCAAACTATGTACTTTAGTTAATAAGAATGTATCAACATTGGCTCATCAATTCTAACAAATGTACCACGCGAATACATGATGTTAATAATAGGGAAGCCCGGGCCAGGAAGGAGTGGGGAGTAAGGGAGCCCATGTGCCTTCTGCTCAATTTCGATGTATTTTCTGTTCAGTTTTTCTATAAACCTCAAATTGCTCTAACAAACAAAGCCTGTTATTTTTTTTAAAGTTATGTAAGACAAAAAAAAAAATAAGGGATAACAGGGTCTGATGGTTTTACAGGGCACACTTTCTAAACTTTCAGGGATGGCTAACACCTAAATTCTCCAAACAATGCTAAAATACAAGGAAAACAGCAAATCTTCCTAGTTCCTCTGAAAAAATACCAAAATCTGATAAAAATCACACTGGAAAAGAAAACTATATTCCATTCTTACTATAAACAAAGATGCAAACATCCAACACAATATTAGTGAAGAGAAGACAGCCATGTATTAAAAGAAAAAAAATTACAGTGTGTAGATTTTATTCTAAAATTTCCACAAAGGATCAATATTTATGGATCATCTTGAGGGACATTCTACCTCAAGTCTGCTTAGGAGATACTCTTAGCAATTCACCATGCACACTAACATATCAAATATTCTGAAATCCAGACAGAAAAGAGACCCGTTTTAGGGCGCTGGGGTGGCTCGGTTAGTTAAGCAGCCTACTCTTGATTTTGGCTCAGGTCATGATTTCACAGTTTGTGAGATGGAGCCACCCACTGTCAGTGTAGAGCCTGCTTGGAATTCTGTCTCCCTCTCTTTCTTTTCTCTCTGCTTCTCCCCTGCTTGCTTTCTCTCTCTCTAATAAATACACTCAAAAAATTTTTAAAGAAAAGAAACCTGTTTTAGTTTAAAATGGTTTTCCCAAAAATATTTGCTAAGAGGACACTGTTACTCTAATAGCAATGGTATTCCACTGAACATGCCATTCAGTATGGAAATGCCAACCCCCTTCGACTTGTATTAAGGGCTGTGTAGACAGACTACAGGTCCCAAGATGCCCCTGTCCCACTCACAGAAACCTATGAATGTGTCTCTTTATACAGCCAAAGGGAATTAAGGTTGCAGATGAAATTAAGACTGCTGATCAGCTGACCTTCAGATAAGGCAGTTTTCCTGGAAGGTCTGGAAGAGTTCAGTGTAAAACATAAGGTTCCTTAAAAATGGAAGGAAGAGGGAGAAAAGAAATCAGTGGAGAGGAAGGAGGTAGAAGGAGGTCAGTGACAAGAGAACTTGACCTGCCCTTGTTTGCTTTGCAGATGGAGAAAGGGGCCATGAGCCAAGGAATGTAGACAGACTCTAGAAGGTGAAAGATACAAGGGTATTGATTCTCTCCTGAAGTTTTCAGGGGGAAATGCAGCTTCGCTCACACCTTGATTTTGGCCCATCGATAACTCTGTGGGACTTCAGGAGTGTAAGATAATAAATGTGCAATACTTTAGTCACCGAGTTTGTAGTAATTTGTTACAGCAGCGATAGGGAACGGATACAGGGACTGTCTTAATGCCTTTGAGAACCCCATGATGCAATTTTTGGACTTTCATTTTACAAGCAGGTCTATGAAATAAACATACTAAAGATAAAGGGAGCTGGAATTAGTACAGAAGCAAAGTTTCAGAGTATGATGAGAGTGTAATTGTGATGTTCTTTTCTGTGACTCTGGTAATTCAGGTAGGAAGTGGCATTTGCGGTTTTCATGTTTGTGTAACTTTGGGGAACCTTTTCCCAAGGTCTGTTTCTGCTTTCATAGTTATATCATGGAATTCTCGTGAAGACCTAACAGGAGTCAGCTTTGGAAAGAACTTGAAATCCAGGCTGTAGAGTGACCTGGTGACATTTGAAACCTGGCTATGGTCCTTGCTGGCTGAGATTCTGGTAAATTTCCATCTTGCTTCCTCCTGCCTTCCCCCTTCTCTCCACTTCTTCTACCTTCCCTTTTCATAACAGACCTGCACAGAGAATGTACACACTCCTGTGTGTCTAAAGCCAATAAGCACATTATAAAGTTTCAAGCAGTGATCTTTCTCTTAACCGTGTCATACTTCTCCCCAGCTCCTCCTACAATACCTCCCACATGCTGTTCTTAGTTTCTTTTGTATTTTCCAGACTTCATCTTATGAAATTCAAGACAAAAATACAGATTCGTATCTTCCCATTGTATGTAAGAGGTGGCATTTTGTACACATTTGCCGTACTTTTCTTTTTCCACTTAAAATTATCTTGAATACTTTTCCCCATCTGCACACAAAAGTCTCCTTTATTCTTTTAGCACGTACAACAATGCTTCAAGAACTTACCTAATGAGCGGGTTAGAGTTCTTAGCAGTTAGCATATTTATTTATGGGTTCATTACACTACTAACTTGCTTAAAATGTTTTTTTCTCTTCTAAAATGTGCCAAACACTTTCCCAGTTACCCAAATTATGACAAATTGAGAAATAGTGGACTACTCTACAGGCAAGTTGCTCTTTTTCTTTGACATAACGAAAGCCACATTTCAGCTAAAACAGTCCAGGTTGAAAGTTGTCCTAAGGTGCAGTGAAAAGAGATGAAACCCATGTTGGGGGAAGATGAATTTCTTAGTCATTAGAGTGGTCAGTAGATGTGTATCGAACCCTGGAGATGAATATTTCAACTGGGAAAAAAAATCTCAACTTAAATAATTCAGTTATTCTATGGTTAAGCTATCCATAAAATAAGTTGAAAATTGCTAAAACATATACAAACTGCCTATCTTATACATGTTTACATACTATATAGGAAGTGTCTATTGTATATCCACCATTATTTTATTCACTCAGAAGTTAATACTTGCCCTTATGCTGTGTATTTGCAGAATTATATTGGGGGCCACTAAGTAGATAAAAAATAATAAACAGCCGGCTGTAATTAGCATGTTATGAAAATTTCAATTTAGAGACTTCATTTGAATGTCACAAAAAGAAGTTCTGTGGCATTTGGAAATAATGTACTAGGTCAGGATTTAGGTAACTTCTTTGATTTTCAGCTTTGATTCCAAAGAACAGAAACAAATTATATTGGCGGAAAAGGAGGGCACCCCATGGAACCCAAGGGCAAGAATTACATTTGGCTTTTGTGAGGGTCTGCAAATGGAATTGACTTACCAGGAGCCCTAGTTTTACAGATTTGGTGGTCTCAGCTCTCTCTGTGCTGCCTTGACCAGCTTTCCTGTAATATAATGGGTTTTAACTGCATTATTTAGAAATAATTTCTACTCCAAAAGAGTATCTTTCCACCCACACACAGCTCCTTCTACAGTTTCAAGCAAAGAACTAGCTAAAACCCTCATCACAAAACAAGAATTGTACAATGGAAAGAGTATTAACCTAGACAGCTGTCAGCAATCCAAGGTCCCCGGACTGTCTCAACCATGGTCTTGCTATGTAAGGAAGAAAACAACTCATATAATTACTTTGACCCTTAGTCTTATCTGTCCTGTCTCATTGCAATGGTACTTACTCCCCAAACTTGTCTCAAATAATACCTCTTCTTTCCATTCCTCATACTGGAAGCTCACACTTAACATGTCCATTGTAACTGTAGCCCAGTTTCTCTCTGAAGAGCTCACTGCTGGAATGATATTGCCAATAGACTGGAAGAATGAAGATTCAAAGATGTTTGCGTTTTTCTCTCTGGACAATAAGCTTTATCATAACGTCTTAAATAGAGAATTATAACATGGCAGAGAGAAGATGGCGGGTATTGAGATGGATTCACTTTTCTACATATCAAAGTCAAAGTTATGATGCAAAACCGAAATTGACTTGTCGAAGACTTAGCAAGGAGGTCTCATCTACAGGGGTAGGTCTGGAAATAATCAGGGTGCAGGTGGTGGTTAAGTCCATTGGAGTGAATGAAAATGCCCGGGGGCGTACATACAAAGAAAAGAAAATCCAAGCAAATAATTTGATGGATGTCTTGTACAAGGTACTCCACTGCAGAAAAACCCAAAAACCAAAACCAATGGCAAAAACAAAATAGAGTTTGGGACCTTGGTTTCCAAACAGTTTATTTTGGGAAGACATAAATGTCCTAGAGACGGATGACATGATGGTTGTATAACATTGTGAATGTACTTCATACCGCTGAACTTTATACTTAAAAATGGTTAAGACATAAATTTTCTGTTATGTATAATTCACCGCAATAAAGAAAGACTGTGTGTAAGGTAAAAATTGCTTAAGCTAAATTAAAAATAAAGTGAGCTGTACTGTGAGCACAGAGGGCTCAAACTCAGACCACGAGATCATGACCTGTACTGAAGTCAGCCGCTCAACTGGCTCAGCTACCCAGTCTCCCATTTTAAAAAATTTTTTAAATGTTTTTTTTTTATTGTTTGAGAGAGAGAAAGAGAGAGAGTGAGTGCAAGTGGGGGAGAGGCAAAGAGAGAGAGGGAGAGAGAATCCCAAGCAGTGTCCAGTGCATTCATCTCCTCCAGGGTTGGACCTGGCTGTTGAGTGCTAGATGAAATAGTTGGCCCCGTTGTACAAACAAACAAACAAACAAACAAACAAAAAACCACTTATCTTTGGACATCAAGATCCTAGCATCGTGATGAGATGTTCTAGGAGAGACCCAGAGGACCTGGGGCCCCGTGTAAGAATGGCGGAGCCAGCCTCCATCTCATACTCACTGCAGGCAACATTGGTTATGTAGGACCCTGGGCTGAAATGCTGCCTCACTGAAATGTTTTCTTACTCCCTCATTCCCTTTCCTGAATATATATGGTTGAACACATGCAACTAAAATGAATATTTGGTACAACGCCACAAGAATAACTATTATTTGTCAACATTTTACAATGCGCCAGGCATCATACTTAGAATGTTCATTCACTTTTCACAATCAACCCATGACAAAAGTCGATTTGCTGAGTCTGCTACTACCTCTGTAAGAACACACAATGTTAACCTCATGCTCAACGCCTCACTTGAAAGATTTGACCCATGTCCAGGTTATGTCTGCCACTAAGTGAATTAGGAGAATTAGAGGTCATTGTCAATGGCAGGAGGGTCTGGCACACTAGGGCATGTAGACTCAGGGCCTGGGGCTTGTGGCCAGGTCGGGCTATTTGTAAGTGGGGGTCAGTGGGGGAGAGAGAAAGGAAACTGAGAAGCAGATATGAGAGAGACCCACCGGAGAGGTGGAAGGAGATGCTTCTGTGACTGAGAATTTTCAAGTTTCCGTGACACCTGGCAGCACTTTCACCTTGGTGTTCCAAGCGTGTCCTTTGCTTATGTTTCATCTCTTTTATTTGAGCTAGGATGAGAGAGTTTCTGTTTTTTCCAGCCCTGATTAGAGCCGAAGCCTACATTCCTGAATGCCACTTGCACCCATAAATGCTTCATCTGCATTATAAGGAGAAAGCTTTGTTTGAAGGGAAGGGCCATGAGCTAGAGCTCAGGAGAGGGGTTTTAGTTCCAGTACTACCATGAACTTATGTGGACTTGGATAGTTGACCCTTTCTAAGAGCACCAAATCCTAACCACTAGACCACCAGGGAATCTTTTACCCTTTCTGGACCTCAATGTCCTGATCTACAGAATCAGGAAAACACTGCTTGCTTTATTTCATAGAATATATGTTCAAAGCATTTTAAAAGGTTAAAAGCAATTTATAAATGCAAATAATGACTATTACACTTGGCCTACATGAAAATATATTTATTCTAAGACTTTTTCCACTAGTAACATTTCTGAGAGCTCATTGCGCACTTCAATTTCAGTAGAAGTTCCCAGAAACGGTCTGACTGGTATGGGATGAGGAGACCATATGCAGTTTTCTAAATTTTCAAAATCTTGTGCTTTATCTTTCAAACTAGATTTTAAATGTATAGAGGGCAGGAACTTTATAATATGTTTATTTGTTTCTTCATTAGGACAGAGCATACTGTAGATGCTTGTAAAAATGCATTGAGTGAATATTTGACTAAAAGCCAAGATGCATGGATGTTATTCTAGGAGAACTTTGCCTTCTATGGAAATTCGAGATGAGTTTTCAGTTCTGTGTGACTGACTTCTGTTCTAAGAAAACAATGGGAAGAACAGGAAAAACCAGTTTGCCAGTAGGCATGTATATTATGTGCGGTGGATACACATTTCATGGATGCTCTTACCCTGGGACATGCAAATGAAATCAGTCTTCCTGATCCTCTCAGCTGGGTAAGGAGCAATTTTAAAGTTGAAGTTCATATTTTCACTAATGTTAATACACTCAGGGAAACCCCGTACAATACTGCTCAGTAGAAAAAAGTTTCTAGTCTTCTTGGATGGAAGGTGTTCACCATGTCAAGGTTTCCATATTTGGAAATTTATCAATTAGGTCTTCTGTCAGAGAAAGAGAAATCTAATTACAAAAATACCCTAAACCACACATACGTACCCCTTCATAAAGATGGGTGAACTTCCGCAGGTGTGAGCTTCCTGTCACTGGAGATATCGGAGCTGTAACTAGGATAGTTTGGAGGGCAGGATTCTGGAGGAGGAGCAGAAAACGGTCTTGATTCTTACTGATAGTCCTTTTTCAACTTGGGTTCTGGAATTAAATTGCATATACTAGGTACTTACTGCATATCACTATAAAACCTGCTGGGAGTAATGCCCAAACCTCAAGGAGTTTATATTCTAGAACAGGGATCAGCAAACTAAGGCCACAGGCCAAAATAGAGCCTGTCACTTGATTTTGCAAATAAAGTTTTATTAGAATGCTACCATGCCCGCTTATTTGCTTATTTTCTCTGGCTGCTTTTGTACAAGCAACAGAGTTGATTAGTTATCACAGAGAACATCTGACCTGCAAAGCCTAACATACTTACTATCTGACCCTTTACAGAGAAAGTTCACCAGTCCCCATACAAAGTAGACTGCAGAGTTCAGTACCTGCTTCCTAGAGTGTACGTCCTTTACCTCTTAGGGTACATAGTATATTAGAACTCCTCTGTATGTTTATTTTTGTCTTATTTTTAACTTTCGACCCTTTCTAACATTTAGGTTCCTCATCTCTAGAGTGGGGATATTATTAATACCCACTCCACTGGGTTGTTGTATGAGGATTAGAAGGGGTGATTTGTGTGAACTCCATCACACAACTTAAACCTGAACTCCTAACCACTACACTGTATGGCACCAGGACAAAATAGAGGGCAGAGGAGTAGGTGAGGTCTGGGGAGGTGAAGGAAGCCTTGCTGTAGGAGGTATGAATGGACTTGTGTCTGTATGAAGAATGAATGAGGACTGGAATGGTCACGGGGACACTGTTCTCTCCCTCAGTTACAGGGAGGCTGGCTAAGCCAACCTCTAATCTGCCTAGCAACGGTCCTTCCTCCCTTCCCCCACACCTTCACTGTGGTTTGAAAGGCCAGAGAAATTATTCACCTCCTAGTTATTCACCTGCTCCAGAGACGTGAGCGCCTCTGTAATTTCAATCTGTGCTTTCTATCACTAAGATAAACTAGTAATGATTTGCCAATAAGATGCAATTACAGTGCCTGCCGAGGTCAATATTCAATCAGTGGTTCCATTCTGAGTGCTGCTTTGATCAGTTGGTCAAAAATTTCCTTTCTTTAGATGCTGTGTAAACCATGATTGATCGAGAGGTGTAGGGATTTAAGATTGGGATGTGATTTCATTTTGAATCCAACTTTTGAGCAGTACTTCAGACTGACCCAGTGTGACAGGGTCTCCTTTGGGAAGCCCCCCACCCTCATTGAGACCCGACTCGGCACTTCTTCACATTGCTGCTAACCATCTCCTCTCCTGCCCCCATGGAACAGTCAAACTCTGAAGTATCAGGGGCGCCTGGATGGCTCAGGTCATGATCTCGAGGTTTGGGAGTTCGAGCCCCACGTCGGGCTCTGTGTTGACAGCTTGCTTGGAGCCTGGGACCTGCTTCAGATTCTGTGTCTCCCTCTCCCTCTGCCCTTCCCTCCCTCAATGCTCTGTCTCTGTCTCTCAATAATAAACAAAATAATAAATAAATGTTAAAATGGTTTTTTAAAAGTACCGTAAATAAATTGTTCTGAAGGTTTTGTGGGGAGATTGGGAAGTCATGTCGCTCACCCCATAGCAAAAACTTAGTGCATTTTTTCAATTTATTATGCAGTTTTTCAGCTTTTTCCTAGTGTCTCCCCATCTGTTTGCTTGTTTTTGTTTATTTTTTGTAATCTTTTATCTTTTCTTCTCCCCTACATAGCCTCTTAAGCTTTTCTCTATCAACCGGAACAACCAAGCTTTTCCCCTCACTTTGGAAATCTCACTCAAAGTAAGAAGCCCCTGTAGATAAGCAAACAAGGTCACTGATTATGCCTCAAACATGCCCCTTGGGTGTACCAGCCCAGATCGCCACACTAGGAGATCTTTGGCTGATTTATAGGAATAAAGCAAGAATTGATTGAGAATAAATAAAAATGAAATTGAGAAATTTTATCCGAGTCCTAAGATTATGGTACTTGATTGGACTTTGGTGTTCTGCTTGGTAACAATCAAAGTAGACCACTTAAGGTTTGGGGGAGGGGGGGGCTCTCTGTCTCTCTCTAACTGAATTTATCTGCATGTCTGATTTGAGATTCATTTAAAGGCAAAATTTTCATGCTGGTTTTAATATGGATTCATGCTCACTTAAGACATAATCAAGGGCTTCAAGTAGCTAGTAGCAGTGCCTCTGTGGAGTTAAGATTTCACTATTTTATGTTTAAATTAAAACTTTTTAATCCTTGGGGCACCTGGGTGGCTTAGTCGGTTAAGCTTCCGACTTCGGCTCGGGTCATGATCTTGCAGTTTGTGGGTTCAAGCCCCGCATTGGGCTCTGTGCTGACAGCTCAGAGCTTGGAGCCTGTTTCAGATTTTGTGTCTTCCTCTCTGTCCTTCCCCTGCTCTCTCATTCTCTCTGTCTCTCTCAAAAATAAATAAAATACTTAAAAAAATTTTTTAATCCTTCTAGACTCAATTTTTCTAATGTGTCAACATACCTTAAAATTTGCATTTAAAATATATGCAGATTTATCCCAGAAATCCTTGTTGTGGGAATGTATCCTAATGAAATAATAACCCTAAGACTTACAATCAATTTATCATGTCATTTGTCAAGGCAAAAGCAAAACGAAAAACAAAAAACATGATGTACACCAATACAGGAAAGATTGGGTAAATTCTGGTACATATCCTACTGTGGAATATTAAATATTTCCTACAATAGATAAGTTGAATCTCTACCTATTGATCCAGAGGACTGTCAATAATGTGTTTTCATGTGTGAAAGATACCAAATGACAGTAACAACTCCAAATCCCTTATCTCAATGTTCATTGTTTTAAAAATGTAGCAAGATGTGCCTAGAAAAAAACACCAGGAGGTATATTTTATTTTTTGGAGAGCTGCACACATGTTTGCAGAGAACAGTTTTGTGCAGTGTGCTGACCACAGTCAACTTTCGTGAGAGCTGGGACAGTTCTGGTAGGAAGAGAGCCCTAGATCTGATTTGTGACGGGAGAATTCCTCTAGCCTTTCATCTTGAATTCTCATGATTTTGCCTTTATTTTTCATTCACTGGACTCCCACTAGCACTCGCTTCTCCAGTGACTTACCTGCCATTTAACCCACTAAGGGTTAACATGATTCCAACCAAACAATATCATGGCAAATTTTTACCCTGACTCCTTCCCGTTGCCTTCTGAATTTGAGTTATTGTTCAGCTTTTTAGAGATAAAAAGGGATTAGCTGTAGAGGACTCAAGACCCAGGTTTGAGGTGAGCCTCCTGGCACCATCTATGTGACCTTGGGTAAATAACTGCTAGTCTTAGATTTCTTCGTTGACACAATGAAGAAGACCTCACTAAGCCTAGTGGGAGGCCTAAATAATGGATAATGGCTGCGAAAATACTTTGTAGTCTTTACAAATTGAAAAAGTAAGTTATCTCATTTTTCTATGGTTACCTTCCTTTTGGGGAAAAAAAAAAAGAAATTACTTCTCTCTTGAGTGAGGGTCGCAATGGGAAGTGATGTTGGACTTCTGGTTTCTCTGCCTCTCCTGCTTCTATAGTAGAGGGTTAAGTTCAAGTTACTCACTTTGCCTTTTGGGTGAGGATTAAGTGTTCTCGTTGTTTCCTATGTTATGACAATCAGTAAGCCTTTGATAAAAACAAAATCACTAACGAGATAACAACAAAATAATCTCCTTTTGAAGTACTTTTAATTTTAGCTTAGATATTCAAACTGTTATTTTTCTCTTGGTCCCATTTGAAGTTAAACATTCTAGTGTGTACATTTGCTCCCTTTTTTAAAAGTTTTTTAAAATGTTTTATTTATTTCTGAGAGAGAGAGACAGCGTGAACAGGGGAGGGTCAGAGAGAGAAGGAGACAGAGAATCTGAAACAGGCTCCAGGCTCTGAGCTAGCTGTCAGCACAGAGCCCGAAGTGGGGCTCGAACCCACGAACTGTGAGATCATGACCTGAGCCAAAATCGGCTGCTTAACTGACTGAGCCACTCGGGCGCCCCACATTTGCTCCCTTTTTAAAGATAGAACAAAGCAATGCCTTAATTATAGGAATATTCTACATTTTAAGTTGGATAATTTTTATATTTTTACTTTTAAAAAATTTATTTATTTTTCTTGAAAGAGAGAACAGAGCATGAGTTGGGGAGAGAGAGAGGGAGACACAGAATCCAAAGCAAATTCCAGGCTCTGAGCTGTCAGCACAGAGCCTAATGCGGGGCTCAAACCCACGAACCATGAGATCGTAGCCTGAGCTGAAGTCGCTTAACTGACTGAGTCACCCAGGCCCCCTAAGTAGGGTATTTTTTAAAGTTGGTGTCCATTATAAGAACATGTTGGCAACCAGTGTTATTCATTTATTGGCAGGTAACTAATGACTTTCACATGTACCCTCTCATTTAATCCTCAAAGCAGAGGCTTGGAAGGGGTGCCCAACTTGCTCACGTTGCTAGCGAGGGACAGAGTTAGGACGTAACTGATTGTTATAGATGAGCAACCTAAACTCTAACACTGGATAGAAGACGTGATCACATAGATTGAATTAATGACCGTATCGAATAGATGAGTGACAACTAACCTGGTCAGCTCCTGACCCACGTAACCCATAGACTTCTTATTCCTGGGACTTCTCAAATAAGCTAACCTATATCCCAAATGATAGTCAACCTTAGTTAAATATGGAACTCTTTTGAAGTCCATTTCGAGGGCATATGTTCAAAACCGCGGCGCTCAGGAATAGCTGCTCCAGCCAGGGTCAGGCTCTTGCAGCAGCACTCCTACCCCCTTTCTCCCTTCCTCACCTCTGGAGACTGGTTTAGCTCTTATAAGAGGCAGCATGGAAATATTGCCTGTTCTCTTTTGGGTATGCAAGCTATTAATTCATTTTAGTTGTTAATAAATGGGAATTTCCAAGTGTCCTTTGTGCTCATGATCTGGTGTTCCTTTGTCAGAAAGCCCCGAGGCCCATTGTTCTAACCACTCTTATGCCTACATTGTATTTTCCATGACAGAGCACATTTATTGCCTTCCACCCTGATGTGGGGTTCTGGGGTTGGGGGGGCGGTGTTGGCAGCTGTCATTCTGAAGAGGAGCAGAGCAGAGCCAGTGGTGTACTGGGACAGGGCGGCTAAAAGTGACCAGACTTCTTAGTCACCTGTAGTTCAGGTGGGTTTTCCACCACAGATGCTAATTAAGGATGAAGGAGAGACTGTTCACTGCCTGGATATTAATTTTCCCCCCTAGAAAAAGAACTGGGAAATGGATCGTTGGGTATTTACCTAGTGAAGAGAATATAGTCCGTATCCATCTGTCTTCTATTCGGTCTCCTTTCAGAAAGACATTTGGGGGAGCCCCAGTCTTCTGACGGCAAGTGTCCCCAGCGACAGCTTTCCAAATGGCTTTAACAGCTTGTCAGGAAACTAGTCAATGTAGCTTTTCACAAAGGAATCGACTTGATCGATATCACCAGGCAAACCCAGACCTAACAAACAGATCACATACGCGTTTTGGTGATCAATAGAAGTTACACAGAAAATAAATTATTGGGACTATTTCAGTGAATGGAACACAAATGCTTCCTGTTGATATCTCTTTCTGAGAGGGCTATAGTAAGAGAACACAGCTGATAGGAGAGACAGTATATATAGGCTCTCACACAGAACCTTAGAGACCTGATCTCGACGAGGGGCATTCACTTACGAGATGTAACTCTGCTTTTGAAGGAAAAATGGTTTCAATCTTTGACGTCCTACTTTTTCCCCACCAAGTGGGTTGTAACTTTCGGATGGGTGGGGTGATTTAGGTGTCTCCATACCAGGGGCATGGGCATATAATGGGCACATTCGTAAATTCTTGCTAGTTGATCAACACTCCCTATATCTATGCGGGGAATAGTGCTAATACCTGGAGGCCACCATCTAATCTACACGTTCTGCCTTTTCCTCTAGACTCCTTGGGGACTCGCCAGTTCTAAATGTTGTAAAATTTCCTGACAAATAGTCTACAAGTGTGGACATTAGGAGATGCTGGAAGCCCCTGGAAATAAAATCTAAGGCGTAGCTATACCATAATAATGCATTGAAGCATTACCCAGCTCCTCTCTTCCTGGTGTTTTATGTCTGTATCAGTTTTCTACCACCTCATGACACACTATTTCACAACTTAGTGGTTTAAACAAGTAGTATTTTATTTGCTTACGATTTTGTGGATCAGCAGTGTGGGCTGAGCTCAGTGGTGGGCTTTCTGCTGGGCTTGCCTGGAGTTGCTCATGTGTCTTCAGTAATTTGGTGGCTCAACTGGGCTGAATGGGCCATGACACGTCAGAACGGTGTGCTGGCCACCCTCTGCTCATGTGAACTCACCTTCAGGAAGGCCAGCCGGGCTTCACCTGGAATGGTACTGGATTCCAAAAGAATGAAAGGGAAAGCAACAAGGTCTTTCCAGGTCTAGTCTCGGGGTCACACAATATCACTTTCTCTGCATTCTGAAGGTCAAAGATAAAAGACAGGGTCAGCCCAGACTCAAGGGATAAAGGAAATAAAGGTTACCTCTTTATGGGAAGAGCAGCAAAGTCACATTGAAGGGGGCAGAGGAAAAGGAAAGAAAGGATTACTGAAGCCGTTTTCACAAAAAATATCCAGATAGGACACTTTCCCTCTATCCCACCCCCCAACCCCCACACGCGTGACCACATTCAAGAAGTTAGGTTTTCTCTGCTCCAAAAGAGGCTGCAGCCAAGGAGGGATGGAAACGGAAAGCAGAGAAAAAAGTGAATCCTTTCCAGGTTTTATATTCTGAAGGACTAAGCCTAAGGGTTAAGGGGACAAGGCAGAGACAGAGGCTGAGAGGAAACATCTTGAGTAGTTTCCCTAGGAACTAGGTGGAGATTATTTGGGCTGGGTCTGGGCATCAGGGTCAGGGTCAGGGAGGATGTACAAGGGGGAATCCAGATAACTGTGGGAGGGACCTGAAGCAGACTTATAGAGATAGTTATGCCCCAATGTCATGGGGGAAACCAAACAAATCCTGTAGTGTGAAGCACATCTCAGGCAAAGAGCCAGAGTTGAAGGGAAAATGGAGACCCACGTGAAACAGTGACAAAGCCCAGAAGGGAGGTCGTGTCTCAGAGGGTAATGGCATGGACAGAAAATAGAGAGGATCAGATGCCAGTCTTCCCTCTCTCCCCCATTGTATGTTGTCAGTACTGTGAAACTCTGACTCAACCCCCAGAACTTTTCCTGGGGGAAGAGGAAGAGCCAAGCTATTTGAGATTCCACTCCCACTACTTTGGTGGGATAGGGACTTGATATCTGTATATTTTGGTTAATTCCATGATCAAATCTCTTGAAGCTCTACTATTGAAAGTTTTCTCCAACATGAAGCCAGTGGGGCTCTGGATAAATAGCACCAGGGAGAGCTCCTTTTTTTTTTTTTTTTTTTTTTTTTTGGTGGTGGTGTTGGGGAAACTCTTTGTCTTAGAGGACATGGGAACGTGGGGTGTGTTTATTCTTTGCATTTAATAGAAGGCAGACAAGATTGTCCCAGAGGCCACACATGAATTTGCCCCACACATGATGATGAGGTGAAGAGTGTTTATGTTCTGACATTTTGGTCTATCAGTTCAGGTTGAAAATGTTTTCTCCATGTGCACATTCTTAAATTGACTAGTATTTTGAACACCTATTATGTGCCAGGTGCTGTGGATGCCACAGACTTAGTCCTTGTCCTCTTGGAGCTTGGAAGTTCCAAGAAGAGGTTCTCATTGGGATATTTTAGTTTCCATTATAAGACACAACTATATAGTCTAAATGGGTCTGAGCAACTCCTGGGAAGAATGCACCACGGAAGTATCAGAACCAACTTGACATTAACCTTCCCTGGGAACAAACCAGATCAAACTGAGTCACCTCTAGCAAATATTTCTTAGCTGTAGCCAAAAAAGAAAGCAAAACCAATTACCCAACTTACCATGAGTCAAACATTGTGCTGTAGGATTTATCTATATTATACCCCTTACTTTTCCTAGATACATCTGACTGACCAGTGCCTCCCAACTCTGTGCCCCATCTACAAGGGTCCTCTTAGACATTAGTGAATCTAGTGGCCATTACCTCTCTTTCATCTTAAAATAAACATTTTGTCAGTTGAGCTAGCTTTCATTCAAACCCATATTATCTTCTAAGAGTGGTAAACGATGATCTAATAAATTAAGGCAAAGTGACAATGGGTAATGATGACCCAATGATGAAAACAAGTATGTTCTTATACTAAGTCGGAAATTAAGCCATGGATACCATTGAGTAAGCTAAGAAGCAGGAATAACACAGACCTTTGGGAATTGAGTATCAATTCATCAGTATCTTTTTTCCTGATTCCTGTTCAACCCTACTTTAAGCATAAGGAGAACTTACTTATAAGTTTCCTTTCTTCTTTTAACTTTCAGAGAAACCAGACAGTCAGCTGGAGAGAAAAGAAGCACTGACATTTGTGAATGAGCCCACAGCCCTCTCTCATTGGTCATTTCTCCTCTGAGTGTCTGCCGAGAGATCCACACATACAGTTCTAGGGGCAAAAATATTTTCTCTGATAATGAACAATCTGTAGTTATATCCTGGATAAACCCAGCCAAGCTCAATGATTTGGTAGATGTCAGATAAGGACTTGGGAGGCACTTCAGAATTTCTTGGGGATTTAAAATATCCTAGTTCTAGCAAAAACCAACCAACCAACCAACCATAAAAATAAATAAGTAAATAAATCCATTAATCTTTTTGCTTGTCAATAGAAAAGCAACCTTTGAGAGTTTACACTATTTTGATTTTCAAATAGCAAATCAAGAAGAGAAGTCTTCCATAGTGCTGGTTTAAAGATTTTTGTGCTGTTAACCTCAGGGAAGATACTTGGAGGGAAAGCTTTCTGCCATGGACATTCCTTTGACTATTATTTTTTTTTGGCATTGAATAAATAAATGTAGTAGAGGGCTAACTCTGAAGTTGGCAATGAGAAAGCAATGTGCTTATGAGGTTTTGGTTCCTCCTGAAATATTCTTAAATACCTGATGAAATCTCGACATTTGTATATTTCTAGGACATTAAACACCTTGAAAAATTGATCAGCCAAACTGTCCTATTTGCGTGTCATTTGAAGGAATCTGTTCTGAAAACAATCAAGCTTGGGTCTGTTGATAGGATAAGTGGCCAGGATCAAAGTTTTTGCTGAGTCCTAGGTGGCATGGGGCTCTGGAATTACACACTCAGGGGTTCTAATTCCAAATCCACCTCTTTCTGGCTGCGTGACCTAGGACAGATCATGTATCCTGTGTGATCTATTTTCTTTGTCTGGAAAATGAGAACAATAATGGTTTTTACCTAACAGGTTTATTGTGGGGATCAAAATGACTTCAATGGCACTTGGCACTGCATGGTACACACACTAAGCACCTAATAAATGATATATATTACAATGATACCTGTGAGCTGCTGGGCTCCATTAAGCAGAGGCTGTGTTGGCATAATCAGGGATCCTTCTCTGTGTGGAGGAGGGGGTATATGGGTAGAAGCTCAGCAAGGAAGTGAAGAAATGTAGGTGGGAAAAAATAATAACTCTGCGAACTCCCACCCCAAATCTCCGATTATGAATGTACACAACAAAACACAATGTACTAAGGGTACCTGTAATGTTTTCACCAACAGAAATCCCTGGTATTTTCATATTACAGTTGTCATGGAGATCCTGAAATAGTATTTACATACAACAGTGTTTCAAAATTATATTAGTTATTAGATTTGCCAGTAGATCTTGTTTGTTAATGTCAATGGTCCACATGTTATGAGTGGGCAGGCTTACTCTGGTAAAGGGCAGAAGAGAAAAGTAATCTTCCTTTTATGAACATCTGTGACTTCCAAGTTAGGACCATCCAGCCTCTCTCTCTCTCTCTGTTCCTTTCCTTTGTTGACCACCTCAGTTTCAAGAGGAAAACAGGAACAAGAGCTTTAATTTGGTTTTCTTACTTGAGCAACATTATCCACATAGCTTTGGAACTATGTGGAAGAGTTGAAGCAGAGCCTATAATCCCAACCAGCTACTGTTCCTTATATTTAATGTGTTTTGAACAAGATCTCCAGAGGGAAAGAGAAGTGTATAGTATATCCTATTCTAAACTGCTGCAGCAAACCCTTATAAATACCCTTGCTAGATAATCCCTCTACTAAGATAGTGATATTTAATGAGCACTTACTATTTCCCAGGGTCTGCACTAAATTCTCTACATATATTATCCCATCTAATTCACATAATCATCTTACATATGGCTGTTTTTACCCCAGTTGTTCAGTCGAGAGAATTGAGGTTTAGAGGGGTTTGATAATTTGCCCAAGATCACTCAGCTAGTAAGTGGAAAACTGGGATTCAGACACAGGCTCCTCTGACTCTTAAGTTTTGTATTACTTCAGCTACTTTCCACAAAGTCAAATAGAAAAGGCTGATTTTACTTTCTTGTTTCATTTCTTAATGAGAAATCTGATACTTTTATCATAATACATCATGGACAAGAAAACTCCCCCACCTCTACAAAAATGACAGGGAAGATATTTCTTCTAGATGGTTTCCTTTGTGTGAGGACATGACTTTTTTCAAGGCCAAAAAAAAAAAGGTTTTTTGGCTTTAATAATGACATACTTGGGATTGTTTAAAAAATACCTGCCCTTTCAGAGAGGACTGAATTTTTTTCTTGCTGATGAATGAACGTTGGCATAAGCTCTTTGCTGGAAACCATTCTGAGATGCTAGGAACTTTTCACTAACTGAAAGCCTGTTTTGGGCTTTTCTTTTATTGGCACCCATCATGCAAACGGCCCCAACATTCATCCAATTGGATGAGCCAGCAATCTGGGAGCCTCCCTGTCTCTCAGCAATCTTGGTCAGTTCATTACCAAAGTCTCATTGATTTTAATCTCCTCAGTAGATCTCAGAGAAGTCACTACCTCTCACCTGTGCTCCCATCACCATTGCAAAACTATCATGATCTCTTGCCTGGACTCTGCACCAGACCCCCACCTATTCCTTCCTACTGCCCTAGGGCTGAGCTTCTTTCCCATCTTTTCTCCATATGAAGTCAGTGTTTTGTTGTTAATTGTTTTTTCTTCCAGATCTTTCCATGATTTCCCTTTGTTCTTAGGATGCCATCAAATTTCCTTAACATGGCCTATGAAGCTCTTAACTCTTTGACCCTAAAGACCTTGCCTCATCTCACTCCATGCTCCCCCTTACCTTCTCTTTGTCGGTCACAGCTACCTTCCTTACCATTCAGGATATATAGGATATGTTGAGCTGTAGCAACAAACAGACCCCAAATGTCAGCCTCCTGAAAGCACACAGGCTCATTTACTGCTCAAGCGGTGTGTCCAGTATCTATGTGCAATGGCCAGAGGTGTGCTGATCAGGAGAAGAAAGCATGACAAATTATATATTTGTTCTTGGGGCTTCTGCCACAGAATGGCGTGCACTTTTATGCTTACATCCCACTGGCAAGAATGAGTCATGTGTCCATGCCTCCCTGTAAGGGGGCAGAGAGACACAATGCCAGCCTGTTCCCAGGATGGTAGTCCTAATCAACATCAGGACATTCTACTTGCTTCCTTCCTCCACAGGCCTTTGAACATGCATGGCCCAGCTTTTTAGAACATCTTTTCCTCCATTGTAGGGGGTAGCTCCTGTTTATGCTTCATATCTATGCTAAACTTTGAGAAATCTTTCCTAACTGGATCAAA
Organism: Hyaena hyaena; assembly: GCF_003009895.1. Classification (NCBI taxonomy): domain Eukaryota; kingdom Metazoa; phylum Chordata; class Mammalia; order Carnivora; family Hyaenidae; genus Hyaena; species Hyaena hyaena. Next base: position 3,326,030 of record NW_024080639.1, read on the forward strand.
TATCCTCATGATAGGCTCTTACAGCAACATAAATATGTATGAAATTTATCGTAATTGCAATTATGGAAAGATTGGAAAGAAGCCCAATCCTAGGGATATGGATAGTTGGGAGTCTAGTCCAGAGTTCAGGCAAGAGATCATGATAGCTTTGCGATGGTGATCTCAGAGATGAGAGGTATGATGTATCTGAGGAATTAAAATCTATCTCCTATATAAGACTAAGGTCTACAGAGGCAGTGACTATGTGGGGATTTTACTTACCAGTGTCAACAACTAAACAACATATATCACATGCCAAACATCATTCTACATACTTTCTCTGAAAAAACTCATTGACAAGGACAGTAATTCTCTGAAGTAGAGTTATTGACACATTTTAAAGGTGAAGAAAGGCACAGAGAGGTGAAGTAACGTGTCCGAGTTTGTAGTGAGTAAGACCTGAAGCCAGGATTCAGACATAAACCTTCTGCCGCTAGATTCATCCTCTTAACCACTATAATTTATAGCACTTTGAACATCTAGTTTTTCCATAGCACCAAAAGAAGTGCTTGGTAAATATTTGTTGAATGAATTGATGAAGCTGTAACCTCGTATTGCGTGCGACACATTCAGGAAGAGGCTAAGCTGGAGTGATTTTTCTGAAATGTGCAAACTAGAAGGTGCCTTAGAGTTTGGCCAGTTTAATTCTCTTCTCCTGCAGACTGATCCACCATCGCTGAGAGTCAAGGCTGATGCAGAATCTGCATTCTGGCAGAATGATGTACCAATTCATGTCTCCCAGAGCCACACCTACCTTACTTAATCCAACAAGGTAGAAAATGGCACCAGGGGAGATTTCTTCCAACAGACCAATGGAGACTTTTGTGTACATGAAAAATTTGAGCACAAGGAGTAGAAGTGTATTTTACCTTCTCCTCTCGGTTCTGAAATTAGATTTTCTAGGACAAAAAAGAATGTCAAAGGTAACAAAATCTCCACAGTTACACACACAGTTTAAATTAACAGTATGAGTCAGTGTTCAGAATAGAAATAGCAGCAAAGGCTGACATCCTGGGAACAAATGACTCAATTAACTGTATGTGCACTGCCACCAGTTAAAATTTCCTTGATGATTTATAATCAGAAACCCACGGGAGTTAAATCTCAAAGGGACTGCGGCAAAAGTTGTGTCTAGTTACCAGAGCGGTTGCTTCATTGGAGTGGGTTGGGGGTGCATCCTGGGAATCTGTGGCCTCCTACCCCTTGTTGAATTCTAGATGCCTGTTACCCACATCCCAGATGTGTGGTGTGCCTCCTGGACAGGGAAACTGCCGACCACCATCTCCATAATTCTCTCTACTGGAATCCAGATCCTTAGAAAGCAAACCCGATTTCCCCTGCTCTCCGAGAAGGGAAAAGGTATAGAATAGGTTTGGGCCAAGCAGAAGTGCTCCTGGGGAAAGTCTGGATGGGGTGGATATGGTATGTGCAAGGAGAGTACCTTTGATAGGAGATTTACTCATTTTCTCCTCAAGGGGAGAAGGGCAGGGATAGCTAGCACATTCGAGGCCCTTTGAGCCCCGAAAATTAAGCATAGGAGGAGGGAGAGTTGTGCCTTAATTTAAGTGAGCATCCTTCACTGCACATGGGAATCGCCCTGACCAAAGCCTGGTGAGTGCAGGTGCTAAGAGGAAATCCACCCCGAGGCCCCTTGGAGATCCAGCCAGAAAAGGGAAACCATGGCCAGGAGAGGCTCCCTCTCTTAAGCCCCATCATCTTGATATTCTTTCAGTTTTCCCCCTTTGTAAGAAGGTGAGCTCCTCTGACCCAAAGGCAGCCTGGAAATCCAGTGAAGGTGCGTCATTTCTGTAGCCATAAGGGAGTGAGAGAGGGAGCATGTGGTTTGGGGCTGGAAAGCAATCGTCCGAGACTGATACCGTGTTCTCAGCCCCACTCCACAATCCGATTCTTTGTCTGATTCTTGACACCTGAATGGACCCATAGGTTAGAAAGGGTGTAAAAGCTTCTATACCCTACCTCCTATGAAGCGGAATATTGCAGGCTTTGTTGCAGTTAACCTAGTTACCTGATCTGGAACCCAGGGCCATTGTCTCTGGACATACCCTCCAGGAGATGTATTTTCTGTTCATCTTCATGGCTCTCTGTGAAGTATTCATCAGCTCATCTCCCCATCCCCCCATACTCCCCACCCATATATTTGTTTATTCCTTTAATGAGTAAGCACGTGTTTTATGCATATGTGCCAGAACCTGTGCTCTGTGTTTTAGAGGACGCAGAGATAAGTAACTCAGCCTGGTGGATTCAGGGTCTGTCTGCACCGGAGACTGTGAAAGGTCTGTCGGAGCTGACTCATCCCTCCTGGAGAAGGCATTAAATTATTCTGTCACCCACAGTGCCAGGCTGGATGACTGGATCTGAGCTGCCTTATAATCAGGCTAACCTGGAAGGAAGGGCACAATGACCCTCGAAACACCAACCCCCTCCTTCTCCTACCCCCTTCCAGCAGAGGACTGCCCCATTCCCAGGATGCCTCTGGGTCTCATTCCTGCTTTGCTGTGCCCAACGTCTAGCTGGATACCTTCTGTCTTTGGAGAGATCTGGGTCTGTTGTCTCAGGAAATTGTAACAGAATGGAAGGGCAGAGAGAGACCAGCTCCACCTGAGGGTGGGTAGGGGTTGGGTGATAGGTTTCTATGGCTCAGACAACAACTGCAGCTAGCCCACAGTTAGGTGGGAACACAAACACACGTTCTATCATTGTTGTGATTGGACAATGTTCATACCAATCATGATCGTTCAGGTGGATCCAGAACGAGAATCTCGCACAGAAAAAGCGAGAGCGTCAAGAGAGACTGCAAAATGGTGTCCTATGAAGAATTTCTCTATAGGCTTCTGGGGGTAAGCAGGGCACGGGGCTGTCATCCTGTTTTATAGACCAGGAACGGAAGCTTGAGTAATAATAACAGCTGGCATGTCCTGAGCCCTTCCTGTGAGTCTGGTCCTGTGCTAGACACTCCTCATGCCCGATCTCTTTCAACTCTTAAGACAGCCTCTAACTAGTAGTTTAAACATCAGTAAATAAGGCCCAGAGAAGAAGCCATTTTCCCCAGACACCCAGATTAGAGAGGGGTAAAGCACGTTTTAAACCCAAAACTTCTAGGTTCATACTTGTAAAGACTGGGCCATATATATTATCCTAAAAGCACACTGCCACCAGCACTAGGTCGGGAAGTGGAACCTGGGTTCCTGGGCCTCCAGTCTAGAGATTTTCCAATGTGTCAGTTTTCCCGTATGCTCTTTACTCTCCTGAATTCCAGCTGAGCAGAGCAGCCTCTAGAGAAGATATATGCTGGCTGCTGTTCTAAAATGGCTGTGAGGGGGGCCCTCCTCAACCATGTCATTCCTTGTCATCCTAGAAGGGAACTGTTGCTGATAAAAAGCCTTAAGTCCAAGGTCTAAGAGTTTTCTAACTCACTTGAAGGTCATGACCTCAGCTAGGTTGGAATATCTGGAATAAGGAGATTCCTTTGGCCAACATAAAACATTTAAAAATGTAGGTCTGTCCACAACCAGAGAGAATGAAACAGTAGAGGCTGGGATCCTCTGCTGTGTGCTGAATAAGGAACAATTACTAAATACTAACGCCTTGCACAGTAGGTAGGCATTCTTATCTTCACCTAAAAGATAAAGAAACTGAGATCCAGAGAGGGTAACTGGGACTCCCCAGGTCACACAACTGATGAGGCCAGATGAGCTTTGACCCCTAATCTGTGTGGCTCCCAGAGTTCAGGCACCATGAGACACCCTCTGCTGTGTGTCTGCTGAGCCAGAGCCAGAACCGAGCCTTGACGCAGGAGTCACATTGGGAACAAGCGGTAAGAAGCAAAAGGCAGGACAGGTTGGGGACAGAATGCAAGCCAGCTCTGGGAGGCTAATGTTCATGCATCTACCAGGGTCTCTGATTTTTTCACCTTGAAAGGGAAATACAAACTAGGAGCTGGTGGAGCACACAGCCCCCTCTCGGGTGGGACACGCCAGTATATGGTGTTCCTCCTTTGTCAGCGCGCTAGTTAACGGTTCGCTTTGCTCTTGAAATTTACAAGTTGGAAATTTACATTTTCTTGGAATGTGTTCCTACTTACTGATTTGAGCAGATACAAACATTTCCATATTTATAACATTTTTGCCGGTGCCGTGTGGCATCTCTAGTTCTGTTTGATTCTGCTAATTGCCAGAGTGCCCTCCCCCTCGCTAGAGGATCAATACTAATAATGATGAAAGGCCTAAAAACGCATAAGCATTTTCTGTTTCCAGCTTCTATTTTACGAATAAAACATTGATGCTCTTTTTAAGTTGGCCATCACTCATCTGGCAGGTTTTGCAGACAATAACAGTTCATTAGTAATATCTGGTGGGGAAGATGTATGATGCTGTAAATATTTAAAATCAAATTTGAAAAAGAAGACAGAGATGAATGCACAGGGAGAGGGGAGGGGGACGAGCTTGGTGCTCAGGGCTATGGTTTTTACAGCAACTTCCACTTGGGCCCTGCCATTGTTTTCGCTTCCAAGTCCCCTGTGAGGGGACTCAGCAATGGGGCCTGTGCTCAGCAGAGTCCAAAATGGCGGACAATGGACTCCATGGGTATCTTAGCCTGTGGTCCTTCTAAAAGTAGCCCTCTTCATAAGGATTTCGGGATTAATAATGTGGTGGGAAGATGATTCCAGGGAGCTTAATGAGAGAGTGACAACACATGACAGGGCAGGGAAAGGCCATCGGGGGTATGTTAAAGGACGACCCTATTTATCCCTATAGATAAATAGGCACGGTCCCACTGGGAACCCTCTTTGGTAAACCTCTCTGAAGGAACCCTTGGGGACCGGGAAACTGAGGTCCATCCCCCACCTGCTCTTTCTCATCAGTAGAACCTTGTCCCAAAGAAAGCCCTCAGGGATCTGTAGGTGGCTGGTGGGTGGAGACTGCCTGCAACATCAGCTCCCAGGTCGGATGTGCAGGACCCCGGCGACTCAGCTGCTATAGATGCAAAGAGAGCCCAGAGTTTGTCGAGGTGGATGGGATAGCTGATAAGGCGAGTCCAGCTAGGGAACCTGGGGCCCCGAAGGAACAACAGGAGTGAACACAATTCCCTGGGGCACCAGGTAAAGTGACTCAGCCAGAGGAGAAATGGTCAGCAGAGAAGGCCGCCCGGAGCTGCTAAGAGGTGGCCCGGGAAAGGCCGTGGTGAGGCCCCTCTTCTATCCACTTCCTGTCAGCGTATTGGGAGACTTCTGAGCCTCGCTGGGACCGACTGGGGGATGCCCTTCCCTTCGAGACCTCCCTTTCTGTCCTTCTTCCTCAAAGCCCTGTCTCCACACCTGTCCCTCCCACTCTCTGTTCCTAAAACTCCTCCGAACATGTTTTATTTCTTTGAATCCCTGCTTTCCACCAAAGACCTAATCTATATTCTGATGCTTATAACTGAGATTGAAGTAAAAATGTGTGTTTTTCAATGAACGATCCTCAGGTTCAAGGTCTAAGCTGTCCTCCAGCTCTGATTCATATGCATCAATAAAACCATGAAAGTTCAGGTCGGAGAGGAAGGACCTCAGGCCCATCCAATGCAATGTCCTCATGCCACAGAGGGCACAAATCAAGGCTCAGAGATGGGAAGGGACTTCCTTCAGCTCGAGACTGTATGACCTTGTGACAGGCTCACTGAAGGAAGATATCACATATTCTTCAAAGGACCTCGGAACTGGGACAGAGCCTGGGAGAGATCTGCTGTGGCCCAGGGAGCCCAGGAAGTGGGGGAGCCAAGTACAGATTCCTGATCCTGACCGAACAGGACTTGAAGGCACACTTTTAGCACATCTGCCCTTGCCAGAGGGCCTGGAAAAAGCTTTAGAGTGGGTTCTAAAAACATTCCTCGTGGTCCTGGCTCTATCCTTACCCCCATTCTTGAATCTGCTTTAAAACTTGGAGCCCATGGAGTTGTCTAGTCTCTGTTGAAGTGTCCTTCATGATGAGATGTTTCCAAATGCAAGAGGCAGTTCATTCTACTTTCTGAAGTCTCTGTTATGTATCTTCCTGTGTGTGACATGAACTTGTCTGCCCGTAGCACCCCCGCACTGGCTCTGTGCTTAGAACCAAGGTCAGGAGGCAAATCTCATGACATCCTAACAACTCTCTAAACAGTATCAGTTCTTAATGCTCCTCACACAACCTCACCCTTGTCTCCCTCACTTTCTTCTTCACTTTGAAAATTGCCAATTGACTTCTTAGAATCTAGGGCTCCCAGCTGGTTCTGGGACTCGGAATTGGAGGTGTGGCCAGAACAGAGTGGACAGTGCTTCATTTTGCCTTTTTTGTATACTTGAGTATGGCCACAAGGAAGTTAATCTAACTTCTGCATATGCACTTGTGTTGATTCAGCCTAAAATAATAATTATATATATAGATATGTAATATCTATATCTATCTATATATATATGTATATATATACACACGCACATACATACAGCAAGGCCATAGCAATACATTTTATTTGAAACACAGTGGGAAACTTTAGGCATTTTCTGTTTGTTTTGCTATCAAAACACCTCCCCCACCCCATCATCCCAACCACTCCCCCATCCCATCATCGTATCCTTGGGTAACTGGTATCTGGGCTCTGAGAGCAGAGGTTTTCATTTTTTTTTTTTTTCATTTTTGGCAGGCCTCAGCACATGTTTTATGTGGTGACTGGATGATTGTATAGTAACATTACTATATGTAGTGAGGAGTAGGATTTTGTTGATGGCATCATATACTCAGTGAAATAAACAAGCTTAGTGGAAGAGATATTTTACCCAAACAGAATTCTCCTGAACACACTGAGGTTATTGTAATAGAGAGTTCTGCACAGGCAGGTGATGGAGTGGGGGGTGGTGGTGGATGGGAACCAGTATCTCTATCTTGGTGGAAATTAGGGGAGCCTTGTGCTTGGCCAAAAGGCCTCAATGGAGGGCTTCATATTAGATGAGTTACCATAGAGGAGAGGTCCAACGAAGTGTTACTTGGGGAATTCTAGAGTCAGGGATCCTCTATGGAGAGAGGGTTTAGATATGGAACCTGAAATATGGCATATTAACTTCCTCTCTTGGAGGTTATAAGCATATTAAAGGTATGGAGAAATTTTGCAATGAAGAAACATAAATAAATTTGTTTAATTATAGTTTTCTAAGCCTTACTTGAACACCCAAACCTTTTCTCTTACAAATAACTCCAACAACATGTGGTAAAGACTGCTTTATATACACCATTTTTCTCTCTGCCTCAGTTTTCCCATCTGAAGCTTATTGGCATCGGAGTTTGCGCTTTACAAGGTGCTCTCCTTGGAGGTCATATTTGAAGTTACATATATTTATTCACCTGGCTCATTTCAAGTCATAGGTTGTGAGAACTGACACCAAATAAAGGAAATCCTTTCTTGAAATTCCATCAACTAATTAAGATTCCAATGTAGAAACAAAGCATTTGTTGAAGGATTTCATTATTGGGTGAAGAACAAAAGGAAAGCGGATTTGTTTTCCTTGTAAGTGGGGATTTTTCTGTTGTCATTGACTGTTAAAACCTACAATTATAACCTACAGGTACTTACTGAGCCCAGTCTAGGTGCTCAGGATTGTGGTAAGACTTATAGCAGATGTAGAAGGAAAATGATGAGCTTTCATTATTCCCAAGGCACTTAACAGGCTAACAAAACAGCACCAATGAGAGAAAGGGTAAATGTCCCAAACAATGTTGCCCAGAATCTGACGCTTGTAGGAATTAATCAAAAGAAGAAATCAGGAGCGCCTGGTCAGTTAAAAATCTGACTCTGGTTTCCGCTCAGGTCATGATCTCATGGTTTGTGAGTTTGAGCCCCAGGTTGGGCTCTGTGCTGACGTTGTGGAGCCTGCTTGTGATTCTCTTCTCTCTCCTTCTCTCTCTGTCCCTCCCCCACTTGGGTGTGAAGGCACTTTCTCTCTCTCTCTCTCTCGATAAATAAATAAACTTAAAAAAAAAAAGGAAATCAGTGGGTTGGCGTAGTTGAGGAAGGTTTCATAAAGTTAGTGGGACTCAGATATGGCAGGGAAGACTGGGAAGAATTTTTTTTATGTAGTTTATTTATTTTTGAGACAGAGAGAGATAGAACATGAGTGGGGGAGGGGCAGAGAGAGAGAGAGACACAGAGTTTGAAACAGGCTCCAGGCTCTGAGCTGCCAACACAAAACCCGATGCGGGGCTCGAACCCATGGACCTTGAGATCACGACCTGAGCCAAAGTCGGACGCTTAACCAATTGAGCCACCCAGGCGACCTGGGGAAGAATTTTTTTTTTTTTTTTAAAGAATAAATGGAAATCTAGTCGATAAAAAAGTCAACTCTTGACAAGAGGCTTCTGGGAAAATTCCTTTTCCTAGGGCCTGGGCTACTCCAGGAAAATGTCACTGTGTAATGAGTGTTTTTGTTCATCAGACTCTCATTGAAAATAGTTGAAGATTATATGCTTTAAATAAGAGCTGGCTGATGCAACTGGATTATGTGTCAGGGGCTTAAATTTAGATGCCAATATATAAATTCAGTATCTACTAATTGAAGAGTAAGAGAGTAATTGGCTTTTATTTCTCTATGTCTTTATAAAGACTAGTAAGTTACTTGAGTAGGGGCAGTCTGGTCCTGGAATGAATATTTTTTTAAAATATTTTTTTTATTTATTTCTAGGAGAGAGAGAGAGAGACAGCGTGAGCAGGGGAGGGTCACAGAGAGAGAAGGAGATACAGACTCTGAAACAAGCTCCAGGCTCTGAGCTGGCAGTCAGCAGAGAGCCCGATGCAGGGCTTGAACCCACGAACTGCAAGATCATTACCTAAGTGAAAGCCGGATGCTTAACCTACTAAGCCACCCAGGTGTCCCTGGAATGAATATTTTTAACCATAGTCAGAACAATTCCCTTTTAAAATTTTTAAATGTTTTTTATTCATTTCTGAGAGAGAGAGACAGCATGAACAGGGGAGGGTCAGAGAGAGAGGGAGATACAGAATCGGAAGCAGGCTCCAGGCTCTGAGCAGGCTGTCAGCACAGAGCCAGACGCAAGGCTCTAACCCACGAACTGTGAGATCAAGACCTGAGCCAAAGTCGGAGGCTCAACCGACTGAGCCACTCAGGCACCCCTACTCAGAACAACTCCTAGCTTACTTAACAGGCTGATAGCCCACTTTCTTGGCAGTAGGTCAACAGGATAACAACTCATTCCTAATTGCCAACATTTAACGGTAGATGTGCTTTTTCTCCTTCTGACTAGACACGGAGGAAGGTTCCAGCCTCCTTGGGACCCTACAGGCTCTTTGACTGTCCCTGCTCCAATTTCTTTATAGTCAACCTAAGTAAGCAGCTTCATGCTTGACTGTTGGAAAACTGTAACCTGAAGGACCCTCCCCTTCTCCCATACTAGGGGTTGAGAAGATAGTAGATGGTTTTGAAGCTTCCTTGCCTTTCTCCATACTTCTGTCTGTATCTACGTAAAATCCCACTCATTTAAAAAGACTCTGCTTCTCGGCTTCATCCCTGAAACTAGAAGGTTAAGGTTAGTGTTAGCTAGAGAAAGAAATGGATTCTCTCTAAGTTCCCATTCACTAGCTATCTTTCCTCCCTTCTCTCATCTCTATTCCTTGGGCAAAAATTTGACAAGAAAAAAGAGCAAGTCAAGACTGTTGGATTTCATCAGGGACTGGTCTGTGGCCCTGTGAGTTGCTGTTGGATGGGGGGCTCTTTGGAGTGCCAAGAACCATCTGCCAGCTTGTAGGCACCATCCACCCAAACAGGACCATCCACCCTTGAGATCATTTCCCACAGAGACAGAACAGTGTAATGAGGACCAGAGATAAGATGTACAGAGCCACTGACATGATGCCTAGAATGTAGCGGGAGTTCATTAAAATAATTCATTTTCTTCTAGTTATCATTATTATTAGAGTGATAATAATGTTGGCCCACCTGGGATCAGTGCTGGATCCAGAATGTCAAGCCCCATGAATTTTATAATATCAAATAAAAATATCAGAGGGACATGGTGTGAGAATGAACTATAGTCCTTTAATATGATTCAGCAGTTAAGAAAGGATGAGGTCGGTGTGTGTGCTCTAATGAGGAATGGGTTTTACAAAACAAGTTGTAAAACAACATGAATTGTGTGATCCCATTTTTGCTTTTAAAAACCAAAGCCCCATCTAATTTTTTTTTTTTTTGGTTTATTTATTTTTGAGACAGAGAGAGACACAGCATGAGCAGGGAAGGGGCAGAGGGAGAGGGAGACACAGAATCTGAAACAGGCTGCAGGCTCTGAGCTGCCAGCACAGAACCCGACCCAGGGCTCGAAGCCACAGACCGCGAGATCATGACCTGAGCTGAAGTCAGACACTCAGCTGACTGAGCCACACAGGCGCCCCACCAAAGCCCCATCTAATACATAGCTACACACTTAATGAGTTATTACTGTTTACCTAGCACTGTGCTAAGTGCTTTTAAAAAACTTACCTCCTTTTCTTTTTTTTTTTTAAGTTTATTTATTTATTTTGAGAGAAAGAGAGAGCATACAAGTGGGGAAGGGGCAGAGAAAGAGAGAGAGCTGAGAGAGAGAGAGAGCTGAGAAAGAGAGAGATTGAGAGAGAGAGAGCAGGCATCCTAAACAGGCTCTGACCTGTCAGTGCACAGAGCCTCACTCAGGACTTAAATTCACGAACCTCAAGATCATGACCTGAGCCCATATTAAGAGTTGGACACTTAACTGAGTGAGCCACCCAGGCACCCCACACTTACGTCCTTTCATACCGACCATTGTGAGAAAGTGGCATTGCTAACAAATGCAGAAATTGAGACTCAGGGAGGCGAAATAACTCTCCCAGAGGCACACATACAAGGGGTCTGATGCCAGGATCTCTTCTAGAAGTCATAAAATTTATGTCTTCGTGCCTAGAAAAACACAGGACGGATACACACTAGGTCGTTGTCGGTGGTTACTTCTGAAGAGTATAATGTAGAGGAGAGTGGAGCGAAAGTCAAGTGTGGGACATTTACTCTTCATTATAAGTTCTTGTATTACTTTATATATTCACAACAAGTATATATCACTTTCATGGTTGAAAAGAACGTCTTTTGCACAAAAAGACAAATATTGTATGACTCTGCTTATGTGAAATATCGAGAATAAGTGTAGAGCGAGGAAGTAGGTTACAGATTACCTGGGGTTGGCTGGAAGAGGACCTGGGAATTATGGCTTAAGGGATACAGAGTTTCTTTATGGGGTGGTGAAAAATGTTATAAATCCATAGTGGTGTTGGCTGTGTGGCATTGCAAATATAATTAATGTCCCTGAATTAGACACTTGAAAATGGTTAAAGTGGTAAATTTCATGGTTTGTGTATTTTACCACAATTATAAAAGAAGAAGAAGAAGAAACAACTCTTTGAATGGAAGTCACTTGGTTTTTGGAAAACTTACTCTATAACCCTTTCTTTTTCTCACTTTGCCGATACTACGTTGAGTCTCACAGAGACAAGGTATCCCCCATGGTTCAAAGAGCCAATGCGATGGAGCTGTAGGTTTTTTCATCATTGTCTGTGAGTGGTGGTTGGTGCCTCCAAGCACCAACTCTTGCTTCCCCATGTTGCCCAAAGACATATAACTGTGATCAGCTCAGAGACCCCCCTGCCTTGTTAGGGTACCAGGGAGTGCTCTGTAAGATCTGAGAGGTAGCCAGCACAATGATGGGAAGCATCTTGCATTCTACATTTGCAAAAGATGGGGTTGGGCCCGCCTCCAAAGGTTTTATTTAAGTGAACTAGGCTACCAAATGGAGGATCAAAGAACTAGACAATTACTCATCTATCTGTCCGTCCATCCATCCACCCATCCATCCATATATCCATTGTACGTCCATTCTGTTAACAGAACTTTAAGGAGCACCTACTATAAGCTGGACCCTTGGCCAAATGCTGAGTATTTAGAGTCACATTTCTCAGGAGACACTGTCAATCAGCATAATGTTGTATCAAAGACATTAGAATAGGCATCAAGGATCATGGCTTCTTCTGCCATCATTTTTACTCCCTTGCTGTGTGACTTCAGGCAAGTTCCTTCTCTGAGCCTCTAAAATGATTTAGGACTTGCCCTTAAGCTCTCAGATTTGCAGATTCTGTTCCTATAGTTAGTATCAAGCTGTCTGCAAGCATTTTCTGATAAGTTTGCAAGTATGTGATCGTGAGCAAGACACACATAAACTGAAATTACGTTCGCATCGGCAGAACTGATAAGAGTTGTTGCTGTCCAGGCAGGCAACATTTGAGTGCTTAATATTGGTAACAATGATAATAACCGAGGAAGCGTAAGCCCTTGCACATATAGAAGGAATATGTGAGGGTGATTTATAGAATTGAGCTAAAGAATAGTTGTTCATCCGTGAAAAGATTTTATAAACACCAAATGGAAAAGCATGTTCAACTTCCCTAAAGATGGCATGAGAAAGCACTCAATAATGAGTAAAAATGCTTTTGCGTGGCATGTGTGTGTCTTTAACAAATATTGACCTGTCCTTTACTGTTATATTTCAAAACGTGAGTAAATCAAAATAAGGTGTGTTTTATGGGACTCTCTTGTTTTATTATCTGTCATTTAATTTTTAATACCTAAGTGACACCTGATATATTACCTAATCAAAAGAAGAGAATTATACATTGCATATAATCAGTTATTTTTGCCATATCACTGAAATTAGACTAACAGATGAGGAAAATAAATAAGATGAACTTTAAAAATGAAAATGCTTAGCCTTTGGAATTTTAGTTGACAGCTTTTGAAAATTAAATTATAAGTCAAGTCCTGATAGGTTTGATATCTTCTTTGCAGCTTTGCCGATGATGTATTACAGCTTTAATGGAATATCATTTATCATCTGATAATAACAAATGTAGTATTTCTGAGCTTGTCATCTCTTCTGTGATGACAAATAGTCCAACTTGTAGCGGTGATAATGGAATTTTATAATGATCTGTCCCAAACTGACTCAGCTGCAGCCTGAGCTATTTTTCTTAAACCTCATAATGCCTATTACATGTAGATTACAGCAGTCAGTGCCTCCCATCCATGCACGGGAGCTGAGCCTCGAATCCAGAGTTTAGGCAAACAGCCCACAAGTATCGATTGCTATTTCCATGTTTATCCAAATTATCCCTCCTCGGCTAATAAGAGAGCTCTTCGGAGGCTGTCGGAGATGGCAAGCTAGAAACCGTGGCAGATAAAAAGAAAGGGGGATGAAGCCTCTGTTTATCTCTTAAACAGTAGGCAGTGCATTCAGTTTGCTGTCCTACTTGTCTAATCCATCATTTCACAGAGATTTATTTAATGGAAGCCCAGTGCTGGGAAAGCGGGTTAGAGAGCCCAGTCGCCCCTCCACTTTATCTTGAAGTAGGATTTATTTTATGTCTTAACTCTTGGCTCGTCTGATAGCATCACCTTGTCGCACGTGTGCATTCTCTAGCCCAAATCACTTGCCCTCTTGACTTTTCTGAAACTTCCAATTGGCCTGAGGCATCACGTAAAGCCTGGGTTTGGAGGATACGGGCTTCTCGAAAGAAATACTCCGTCTATATGTGGATGTAGCTATAGCAGCCATGATGCTCTGCAGGCTGCCTCACAAAAAGGAACACTATCAGTAACATTGGGGGCAGGGGATCTAAGTGGATACTGGAGGGTGAAATATTCCATGTTGCAGATCTGATTTTTACCCTCACCTGCCTACGGTCACAGCAGGCTAGCATATGTCAAAGGGGTCGAAGGGACAGGCCCTGTGTGAAGGTCTGTTTTGACACCCAGGGAGCTGAATGAAATAAAGGACAGGGTGTACTGTCCATGTCATGAACTGATATGCAAATCGATGCCTGGCAGGTGTGACAAGTTTACCTGGTGGGGACAGACATAGAGGATGGGGCAGAGGTATGCATTTCAGATGGGCTCTGATGACAAGGCGAGCAGGGACGTATCAGAGCAGCTCAGTCTTTGCTGTTTCAGTGGCATGGCGGGTGTCTTTTTAGGTGGAGTTTCACCGCAGCCCGTACCAAAGCGCCTCACTCTTTCCTGCACATTCTGGACTTCCTGGGGGATTTCTTTGTGAGAAAGATCATGCTAGGAAGTGGCATCGACACAGCTGCAGGGCTCCAGCCCTCATGCTGCAGTGAAATCTGGGTGCCCCCTCCGCCAGCTTTTTTGGGTCTCCTCTTCACTTCCTTGCGCTCTCTCCTTTCCTCTCTCTAACCTTCTCCTTTCGTTTCTTTTTTCTCCCCACCCTGATTCTCCCTTCCATTTTCTTTCCACAAGGAGTCACAAATTAAGAAGCTGTAGGACCAAGTAAATTAGCGAGCACCCGCCTCCTGTAAACAGCACCCCGAGTCTGGCGAATTGCTGCCAGGTGGACAGAGCAGCCACAGGTGGCCGGATCAAAACGCTTTTCAGGAGAAGCTGGAAATTTTTAGATTAAAACCATACTCTGAATATTGAAAACGCTTTAACTTAAAAAGATTGTTACGGAACCCTAAAAGAAATTGAATTCCAAAACACTGAATTTGTGAGCTGTGGTTTAGACATTCTGCTTGGGTGACATTTTTTTAAAAATGTATATTTATTGTTGAAAGAGCACCAGCAGGCAAGGGCGGGGGGGGAGGGTGGCAGAGGATTCGAAGTAGGCTCTGTGCTGACAGCAGAGAACCTATGCGGGGCTCGAATTCATGGATCGTGAGATAGATCATGACCTGAGCCGAAGTCGGATGCTCAACCGATGGGTGCTCAACTGACTGAGCCACCCAGGCACCCTTGAGGTGACCTTTCCTACTCTGATGGCATTTGAGTGCCCACCAGTAAAAACCAGTGTCCGTAAGTATATAGGATCAGCTTTCTAGTCTCATCTTCTTTCTGTATTTCCAAATGTCTGCCAGATGTTTCACAGACATTTCAAGCTTACAGACAGTATAGGAAAATGGAGAGAGAGTCTTGGTTTAAATGGAGGGCTTCCATCAGAAAGAGTGAGGAGCAAGATCAGTAGTTTGGGGGCTAGGGGAGAGAATTTTAGGGGACTTGGGTGAGAAGGAGGTAATGTCGACTCAGTAAGCAGTTGGGAGTCATTGCAAGTTCCTGAGTAGGAGAGTGGCACCCAGAGAGGGGATACTTTAGCAGGATGAGCCTAGGATGTGTATGGAATAGAGAGGAAATGAAAGCAGGGAGAAATAAAAGGGAGCCAGTGAGGGTTGGGCAGAACTTCAGCAGTAGGGATGGAGATGCAGGCGTGAAATGAGAGAAATCCTGAAGACACAGAGGATGGGATTTGACATACTTAACAAGGAGAATTAAATATCTGGAAAAGAATGATCATAAATCCGGTGGAAATGCAGCAGCTGGGCAACGGAGCCCCCTGGTAGGGGAAATGAAATGACGTTCTCACTGGATTGATACTCCTGTCATCTGGGTTTTTCCTGGAACGTTCGGTGGTGATTTGGGTTGACTCTACTTTAGGCCTTAGGTAGGAAAAGCCAGTGTTTTGAATGTGGGGAGCCTCCTCAGAACCAGGAAGTTTTGAAGGGGCAGGGTCACAAAGATGCATGAGATAAAAATCTCTGCCCATGTGAAGCTCCGAGCCCACAAATGGTGTAGATCTCAGTGGAGAAAACTAGATTGATCTTGGAGAAAATTGGACAACCTTATCTTACCTTGTTCTCTTCATCTGTAAAATGGGCATAGACCCTTCTGTTCCTAACTCACTGGGTTGCCATGCTTCAGTGAACAACCATCCCAGCCTGCACAGGACCAAAGTGTACCCCAGGATGCAAGACTTTCAGGGCTAAGACCAAGAGAGTTCTGGGCAGACTGGGATCTTGGTAACCCTATGAGAGTCAAAACTTACCACATGTGGAAGTCCTTTAGAAAATACAAATGCCCACCAAAATGTGAGACAGGGCAGCTTGCTAGGAATGCCACCTATGTGTGTTAGAGCAAGATGGGAAAATTCGTATCTGAAAACAGATGAACAAAAGATTGAAATCGAGTCACAGAGGGTGGCTAGCTTTTCCAACATCTCTCTGGGATGTATATAATTTTATCATTGTCTCCAAATGTTCAGATAATAGGGTATTTGGAATTTGATTAGGACTTCCACATTTTGACTGAAAGGTATTTATGAAGAATTAGATCAATTATAAAGCCTGGCAACTTCTCCCCAAAGAAGACAATGACCTAAATCAAAGATGAAGAAGATTTTTCCTACTGGCTGGAAAACCATCCATATTCTGGATAAATCGTGGTAATATAAAAACTTTCAGTCTGTATGGGCTTAAGATTTTATTTTTCTAATGACCTTGAAGCCCTAGTCCTATGGACTTTGTGTGTAAAAGATTACGATGCTGTCAGCAAGATTTCCAGAAGCAGTGAAAGAAAAAGAAAAGAGGAAACGTAGAGATCTTGGGTCAGTGACATGATAGTTGTGTTTTAAAAAGACACTTGTGGTCTTAAGAATGAATAAACAATCTCCTTTTTTGCTTGTTATCTTCCTTCTTTCTTTTAATTGAAGTCTAGCTGGCTCTCAGTGTTATAGTAGCAGTTTCAGATGTAACACATAGTGTTTGGGAAAGTCTATATACGTGACGCTATGCTCGACACAAGTGTGGCCATTATCTGTCCCCATACAACGCTATTACACTACCACTGACTCTATGCCCTCTGCTGTGCTGTTCGTCTCCATGACTTTTTCATCTCATAGTTCGAAGCCTGTCCCTTCCACTCTCCTTCACCCATTTTGCCCATCCTCCATCCCCTCCCCTTTGGCAACCATCAATTTCTTCCCTGTATTTATGGGTCTGTTTCTGCTTTTTGTTTGTCTATATCATTTTGATGATGAACCCGTCAAGAGGGAGGTTAGAGCCAACAGCATGCCCTGTTATACCCAAGAATGATGGAACTTTCTGGAAGTGTAACACGGCATCCCTGGATAACATGAAGTATCCGGGGAGCTTCTCAGTTAAGGCCACAGCTGAGAACACTCTCAGTGTTCCATCAGAGAGGAGATAGGACTTCAGTAACTAGCTGGAAAGAAAAGGAGGTTGTTTTAAGGTCTATTAACATTGAGATCTCTCCAGAGGACTCTTGTGGGGAATCCTGGCTTTTCCACAACTTTACAATTACCTCACTATGGTTCGCTATGGCAGATTCTACCTGTTCAATGAGTTTCCTGCTGGAATATTAATCAGAATCCAGCCCAACCTCTGTTTGACAGGCCTTCCTAACATATTGTGTCAATAAGTATATGTGGAGAAGGTGTATTAGATTAGGCGCAGTGAGAAGCCACTGAGAATATAGCCTGGATCTTCTCCCAGGAGCTTTCCATCTAAGTGGGAAACAAGATCTATACCTCTGGGAAATTAAATAATCTAAGGTTAAGTGCCAGATAACCTGTACAAACAAAGAAATTCTGTAGCAGCTCATAGGAGGGGACACAGAAGGCTTACAAGTTAGGTAGAATCTGAACAGGGGAGATTTAGGTACACTCCTAGCTAGACACAAGCCATGTGCCTGTCTTTTCCCCCTAGAGCAAGAGAGGGATGGTTCCACGATCACTCTCTGTCTCTCATTCAGATTGTTCTATCAGTGCGGTTTTCCATCATGGCCTGAGAATGACATGGTAACTTAGGAACCAACCATGATGTTGGCATCCCTATAATCTTATTCTATAATTTACTTTAACATTTCTTTTGAAATGGATAAGTTGAGACATCTTTTTTTTAAAACTGTATTTCCTAATGTAGTTGAGGGAACCCACTTGGAATCACAGAGTTAACATGAAGCTTATTTTAAACTGAAGACATTTGAGATTCAACAGATGCAGGAAGAAGTGTTATTGGAGCTTCCCTTATCTGACTAAAAGCAGCAACTTCTGAGAACTAAAACTGGATACATTTTATCCCAGTGTATCTTCTCCCAGAAAGGATAATGCACATAAAATCTACCCCAAATTCCTTCTTCGGTGGAATTTTATGACCCTGAAAGAAACAGACCACTCATACCTATATGGACAAACATTATCAGAAACCTTTTTCTTTTTTTTTTAAAGAATTTTTTTTTTTTTTTTTATTTCTAGGAGAGAGAGAGAGATGGCGCGAGCAGGGGAGGGTCAGAGAGAGAGGGAGTCACAGACTGAAACAGGCTCCAGGCTCTGAGCTGGCAGTCAGCACAGAGCCCGACGCGGGGCTCGAACCCACGAACCGTGAGATCATGACCCAAGCGAAAGTCGGACGCTTAACCGACTAAGCCACCCAGGCGCCCCAGAAACCTTTTTCTTTTGAGACAGAATTGATAGATGACATTATATTAGTTTCAAGTCTATGACATAATGATTCGATATTTATATATATGTACATTGTAAAATGGTCACCATAATAAATTTGGTTAACATCTGACATTTTAAGTTACAATTTTTTTCTTGTGATGAAACTTTTTTTTAAAGTTTATTTACTTTGAGAGACACTAAGCGCAAGTGGGGCAGGGGCAAAGAGAGAGAAGAGAGAAGAGAGAGAGAATCCCAAGCAGGCTCCATGCTGCCAGCACAGAGCCCAATGTAGGGCTCGAATCCATGAACAATGAGATGATGACCTGAGCTGAAATCAAAAGTTGGATGCTTAACCAACTGATCCACCCAGGAGTCCTGAAAACTTTCAAGATCTACTCTCTTAGAAACTTACAAATATACACTGCAGTATGTTAACTACAGCAACTGTGCTGTGCATCAATCCCACAACTTGTTGATTTTAGAGCTGGATGTTGGAACACACCCAACAGGGGGCTCGAACTCACAACCCCGAGATCAAGAGTCACACAATCCACCCACTGAGGCAGCCAGGCATCCTGGAAGCTTGGACTTTTTAATCCCTTTTACCCACTTTTCCCACCTGCCATGTCCATTGCCCTCACCTCTGACAACCACCAGTGTGTTCTCTGTATGCATGAGCCTCGGGTTTTTTGTTTACTTGTTTGATTTGTTTTTTTCTTGTGTTTTTTGATTTCCCTAATAAAAGAGATTACATGGTATTTGTGTTTCTCTGACTTATTTCACTTAGCATAAAGCCCTCAAGTTCTATCCATGTTGTTGCAAATGGCAAGATTTCTTTCTTTTTTATGTCTGAATTATATATATATATATATGTACATATATATATATGTACATGTATATATGTGTGTGTGTGTGTGTACATTATATATATAACATTTTACTTATTTATTCATCTGTCAATGGACATTTAGGTTGCTTCTATATCTTGGCTACTATAAAAAATACTGCAGTGAACTTGGGGGTACATATATCTTTCCGAGTTAGTGGTTTTGTTTTCTTTGGCTAAATACCCAGAAGTGGAATTGCTGGGTCATATGGTAGTTCTATTTTTAAGCCTACAGAAATTTTCTTATCTCTTGCTTGTTCTCCTAAATACCCCTCCCCCCGCTTTGTTTTTTGTCTAAGGAAACCTATTTGTTCTTCCTGGAAGAATCTTTTCTTGCCCCTCCTTTCTCCCAATTAGGTATACGAGTCCCAAATTCTAACCATCTCTTTGATTTAATCAGCACTGAGCACTCTTGTGTGTGTGCATGGTACACATGTGAATTCAATTTTTTCTCCTGTTACCTTGTCTTTTATCACTTTAATTCACAGGCCCCCAGAAACTGAACCAAAGAAGGAAAGTTGTTTTTTGTCCCTGACTCTGTAGTTATAAAGTTTTTCAAGTGCAAATTGAAACACTTGAAACAATTGGAACAATTGAAGTAAAGCACAGGATATTTTGGAGGTGTGCTGGCAAATCATGATGGAGCGGTGATGAATAATAAATACCCCTCCCAGGTGTGGAGTGTTAGGTAGGAAGTATAATCTCATTGACCTTCACTGCAGCCTAGTACAGTATCTGTCTGACGGGGATAAAAATCAGTGATATGTACAGAGTACCTAGGTGGCTCAGTCAGTTAAGTGTCTGACTTTGGCTCAGGTCATAATCTTAAAGTTCCCAAGTTTGAGCCCCACATAGGGCTCCATGCAGACAGCTCGGAGCCTGGACTCTGTGTCAGATTCTGTGTCTCCCTCTCTCTCTGCCCCTCCTTCCCTCTCTCTCTCTCTCTTAAAAACAAACATTAAAAAAAAGTAGTGATATGTATGTACTTACTGCCTCTGAGAAGATGCCTCTAACAGCCCGTCACATCTGTGATATTTGTGTTCATAAGTGAGGCAGAGAACTTGGGAAGGAAGCTGGTCGGGTCGTGTCCATAAAGAGGTACATGGGTGAGGGGGGCCAGAGAAGTGGCGGTGGGGGGGGGGGAGGGAGGAGAGGAAAGGAGGGAATTGAAGAGAGAGAGAGAATTGAGTTTTGAGAGACCTGGGATTTGGGAGGGGAAAATGATGGTGAGGACAGCAGCTCCCTTATGAGAGATAGTATAAGAGCGATTGGGAGAGAGGTTTCTAAGTTTTATAAATGTCTGGCTGGAGTTCTCCTCCGTCTCCCCCATGAGACAAGTAAAGCATGGATCTGCCTTTCCATACATTTAGGCTGTGAGACTGATCCTCTTGAAAAACATGATACTGTGCTGAGACTGACGGCAAGGCAACTGTGTGCGAGTCACACAAGTAATTACTCTCTTCCTTTCATAAATTGACAGAGGAGAAGTGACTTCCCGAGATAGGAGAGCTGGACTTTGAATGCACTTCTGATTGTCTGCCCAGTGTTCCTTGGCATTTCATCGCTGTCTATGCTTCAGAACCTCTAATGATCTAAATTAACGAAGCAAGGCAAAGTCTTCTGTTTTCTACAGAAACTTCCCATTTAAAAAAAACACCCATTAGCCAAACATCTTATTCTTGTTTGTGTGAATATACTCAAATATTCTCCCTCCAAACTCTCAGCCTTCGGTCACTACTCAGCTTTCCCAGTCTCCTGTCTGTCTCTTTGGTTTTCCTTTCTTCCCGCTGTGTAGACACATTCTGTACTAAAACTGTATTCCAAATTATGTTTCTGGTGGATAGGAACTCTAAAGGAAAGGGCAGAGCACAGAGACAAAGCAAACGAAGAAGCCCCAGAAAAACAAAAAGAAACAAACAATAAAAAGCAAACAATGCTGGAATATTATTCAGCCATAAAGAAAATGAAATCCTGCCATTTGCAACAGCATGGTGGGACTTTTTGAGGACATTCTGCTAAAAAAGACAAATACTACATAATCTCTCTTTTACGTGGAATCTTAAAAGAAAACAAACCCAAACCAAACACACACGCACACACACACACACACACACACACACACACACACACCCAAACTGAGCTCATGGATATGGAGAATAGATTGATCATTGCCTAAGGCAAAGGATGAAGGGTAGGCAAAATGGGTGAAGGAGGTCAAAAAGTATAAACTTCTGGTTATAAAATGAATGTGTTATGGGGATGTAATACCGTCTTTCTTTTTCTTTTTCTTTCTTTCTTTCTTTCTTTCTTTCTTTCTTTCTTTCTTTCTTTCTTTCTTTCTTTCT